>NW_028270167.1:3249161-3404161 GCF_037043375.1 Chiloscyllium plagiosum
GGTAGTAGTTTGGCGCACCGATCTTTATATTGCTGAGGCTAAACGCCAGCTCGCAGATACCTCCTCCTACTGCCCCCTTGACCATGACCCCACCCCCCACCACCAAACCATCATCTCCCAGACCGTCCATAACCTCATCACCTCGGGGGACCTCCCATCCACCGCCTCCAACCTCATAGTCCCACAACCCCGCACCGCCCGCTTCTACCTCCTGCCCAAAATCCACAAACCTGACTGCCCCGGACGACCCATCGTCTCAGCCTGCTCCTGCCCAACCGAACTCATCTCCGCATACCTCGACACGGTCCTGTCCCCCTTAGTCCAAGAACTCCCCACCTACGTTCGGGACACCACCCACGCCCTCCACCTCCTCCATGATTTTCGCTTCCCCGGTCCCCAACGCCTTATCTTCACCATGGACATCCAGTCCCTGTACACCTCCATCCCCCATCACGAAGGACTCAAAGCCCTCCGCTTCTTCCTTTCCTACCGACCCAACCAGTACCCTTCCACTGACACCCTCCTTCGACTGACTGAACTGGTCCTCACCCTGAACAACTTCTCTTTCCAATCCTCCCACTTCCTCCAAACCAAAGGAGTAGCCATGGGCACCCGCATGGGCCCCAGCTATGCCAGCCTCTTCGTAGGGTATGTGGAACAATCCATCTTCTGCAGCTACACTGGCACCACACCCCACCTTTTCCTCCGCTACATCTATGACTGTATCGGCGCCGCCTCGTGCTCCCACGAGGAGGTTGAACAGTTCATCCACTTTACTAACACCTTCCACCCCGACCTCAAATTTACCTGGACCGTCTCAGACTCCTCCCTCCCCTTCCTAGACCTCTCAATTTCTATCTTGGACGACCGACTCAACACAGACGTTTACTATAAACCGACCGACTCCCACAGCTACCTAGACTACACCTCTTCCCACCCTGCCCCCTGTAAAAATGCCATCCCATATTCCCAATTCCTTCGCCTTCGCCGCACCTGCTCCCAGGAGGACCAGTTCCAATACTGTACAACCCAGATGGCCTCCTTCTTCAAGGACCACAATTTCCCCCCAGACGTAGTCGACGATGCTCTCCACCGCATCTCTTCCACTTTCCGCTCCTCCGTCCTTGAACCCCGCCCCTCAAATCGCCACCAGGACAGAACCCCACTGGTCCTCACCTACCACCCCACCAACCTCCATGTACAGCGTATCATCCGCCATCATTTCCACCATCAAGGATATATTTCCCTCCCTACCCCTATCAGTGTTCCGGAAAGACCACTCTCTCCGCGAGTCCCTCGTCAGATCCACACCCCCCACCAACCCAACCCCCACTCCCAGCACCTTCCCCTGCAACCGCAAGAAATGCAAAACTTACGCCCACACCTTCCCCCTTCACTTCCCTCCAAGGCCCCAAGGGATCCTTCCATATCCACCACAGATTCACCTGCACCTCCACACACATCATTTACTGCATCCACTGCACCCGATGTGGCCTCCTCTACATTGGGGAGACAGGCCGCCTACTTGCGGAATATTTCAGAGAACATCTCTGGGACACCCGCACCAACCAACACAACCACCCCGTGGCTGAACACTTTAACTCCCCCTCCCACTCTGCCAAGGACATGCAGGTCTTTGGCCTCCTCCATCGCCAGACCATGGCAACACGACGCCTGGAGGAAGAGTGCCTCATCTTCCACCTAGGAACCCACCAACCGCAGGAGATGAATGCAGATTTCTCCAGCTTCCTCATTTCCCCTCCCCCCACCTTATCTCAGTCCCAACCTTCGGACTCAGCACCGCCTTCTTGACCTGCAATCTTCTTCCCGACCTCTCCGCCCCCACCCCCTCTCCGGCCTATCACCCTCACCTTAACCTCCTTCCACCTCTCGCATTCCCAACGCCCCTCCTCCAAGTCCCTCCTCCCTACCTTTTATCTTAGCCTGTTTGGCACACCCTCCTCATTCCTGAAGAAGGGCTTATGCCCGAAACATCGATTCTCCTGCTCCTTTGATGCTGCCTGACCTGCTGCGCTTTTCCAGCAACACATCTTTAAGCTGTGATCTCATAGAATCCTAACAGTGGAGAAACAGACCATTCAGTTCATTAATTCTACACTGACCCTCCAAAGAGCATCCCACCACAAGCTAGCCCTATCTCCATAGCTCCATATTTACCATCTCCCTAACCCACGCAGCTTTGCATTGTGGGAGGAAATCTGCACAGAAACAGGAAGAACGTGCAAACTCCACACAGACAGTTGCCCGAGGGTAGAATTGAGCCCTGGTGGATCCCTGACTCTGTGAGGCAGCTGTGCTAACCCCTGAGCCACCGTGCTACCTCATCAAAGTAAACAAAATTCCTTCAGGGTGTGAGTGGGTGGTTGCAGGAAGGCTGTTTCCCCTGGCTGGGGGCTCTAAGAGGAGGAGACAAGCCTCAGAACAAGAGATGGTCATTTCAGGCTAAATGAGGAGGGTTCTTTGGAATTTTCTATCCCGGGGGACTGAAGCTCAATCACTGATCATGTTCAAAACTGAAGTCAGTGGATATCTAGAGACTAATGATATAAAATGCTGTAGGATATAGCGGGGGAAAGTGCTGAAAGAGACGATCAGGCTTGCTCTAATGAAATGGCACAACGGGCTTTAATGGGTTAAATGGCCTCCTCCAGTTACTTTAAATAGACATTTTTTATACTTATAACTTGTCCTCTCATTTTTAACTTTATTTTTCAAATCTAGAATGTCTGTTCCTTTGAGAAATATCCAATTTGGTGTCTATTAACTCCCAAAATGCATCATGTCCCATCTGTTCAGATTCACCTTAACCCATTCTCTGCTAAACTCGTCTCCTCCTGAAGTCACTTCGTTTTCCCTTCACACTTAAACAAAGTCTCTCAGGTTGAATCTTTTGCAAATTTGCACATTATTCGCATAAAGAAAACTCCGAGTTATTTACATGTAGTAATGGACAGTTGTCCCAACACTGATCCCTGAGCGATGGTCTGTTCCCATGGGCCAGGTGCTCCGGTTTCCTCCAACAGTCAGGGGTGTGCAGGTTAGGTGGACTGACCATGGTAAATGCAGGGTTACAGGGGTCAGCTGGGGATTGAGGGGGGTGGATCACTCTTTGGCGGGTCAGTGACGATTCAATGGGCCGAATGCCCTGCTTCCTTACTGTAGGAATTTCCTCTTCAGCCTGCAGAACACCCTGTAACACTTGCTTCATTGACCAAGGTTAAAAATCACACACCAGGTTATAGTCCAACAGGTTTATTTGGAAGCACACTAGCTTTCGGAGCGCTGCTCCTTCGTCAGGTGGTTGTGAACAGGAGCGGTGTTCTGAAAGCTAGTGCTTCCAAACAGACCTGTTGGACTATAACCTGGTGTTGTGTGATTTTTAACTTTGTCCACCCCAGTTCAACACCGGCACTGCCACATCATGACTTCAGTGACCAACACAAATCCAGTACAGCAGCCAATCAAACACCTTTGAGAAATTCCTACATGCAACCTTCATGTGCATGCACACACACATACACACACACACACATACACACACACACATATACACACACACATACACAGACAGACACACACATACACACACACACATACACACACAGACACAGACACACACAGACACAGACACACACACAGAGACAGAGACAGACAGTCACACACACATACAAACACACAGACACACACACACAGACAGACAGACACACTCACATTTTGGATTAGTGGTGCTGGAAGAGCACAGCAGTTCAGGCAGCATCCAAGGAGTAGCAAAATCGACGTTTCAGGCAAAAGCCTTACACACATATACACACACTCACAGACAGAGACAGACAGACAGACACACACACACACATATACACACACACACAGACAGACAGACACACATATACACACTCACACACAGACAGACACACACACACAGACAGATACGCACAGACACAGACACAGACACACACACTCACAGACAGATACAGACACATACACAGATGCACACACAGACAGACACACACACTCACAGACAGATACACACACAGACAGATACACACACACACAGACAGATAGACACACACAGGCACACACAGACAGACACACACACACAGACACACACACAGACAGACACACACAGACACACGCATACAGACAGACATACACACACACAGACACACACATGCACACAAACACACAGCCACTTCCTCTGTCCACATTATATTCCTTAACATGCTTTGTTCAGATACGTCTTAAACAATTGCATTGGTTATTTTACAGCTGGTCAATTGCAATCAGTATTCACAGACAGAATCAAACTGCTTTTCACGTGAGTCAGTTAGACAACAGGATTGATGAGGGCAGAGCAGTAGATGTGATCTATATGGACTTCAGCAAGGCGTTCAACAAGGTTCCCCATGGGAGACTGGTTAGCAAGGTTAGACCTCATGGAATAAAAGGAGAACTAGCCATTTGGATACAGAACTGGCTCAAAGGTAGAAGACAGAGGGTGCTGGTGGAGGGTTGTTTTTCAGACTGGAGGCCTGTGACCAGTGGAGTGCCACAAGGATCAGTGTTAGGCCCTCTACTTTTCATCATTTATATAAATCATTTGGATGCGAGCATAAGAGGTACAATTAGTAAGTGAGCAGATGACACCAAAATTGGAGGTGTAGTGGACAGCAAAGCAGGTTACCTCAGATTACAACAGGATCTTGACCAGATGAGCCAATGGGCTGAGAAGTGACAGATGGAGTTTAATTCAGATAAATGCGAGGTGCTGCATTTTGGGAAAGCCAATCTTAGCAGAACTTATACACTTAATGGGAGTCCTCGGGAGTGTTGCTGAACAAAGAGACCTTGGAGTGCAGGATCATAGCTCCTTGGATAGGATAGTGAAGAAGATATGCTTTCTTTTATTGAGTACAGGAGTTGGGAGGTCATGTTGTGGCTGTACAGGACATTGGTTAAGCCACTGTTGGAATATTGCGTGCAATCTTGGTCTCCTTCCTATCGGAAGGATGTTGTGAAACTTGAAAGGGTTCAGAAAAGATTTGCAAGGATGTTGCCAGGGTTGGAGGATTTGAACTATAAGGAGAGGCTGAACAGGCTGGGGCTGTTTTCCCTGGAGCATCGGAGGCTGAGGGGTGACCTTATAGAGATTTATAAAATCATGAGGGGCATGGATAGGATAAATAGGCAAAGTTTTTTCCCCTGGGGTGAGGGAATGCAGAACTAGGGGGCATAGGTTTAGGGTGAGAGGGGAAAAATATAAAAGAGACCTAAAGGGCAACTTTTTCATGCAGAGGGTGGTACGTGTATGAAATGAGCTGCCAGAGGATGTGGTGGAGGCTGGTACAACTGCAACATTTAAAAGGCAACTGGATGGGTATATGAATAGGAAGAGTTTGGAGGGATATGGGCCGGGTGCTGGCAAGTGGGACTAGATGGTGTTGGGATATCTGGTCGGCATGGACAGGTTGAACCGAAGGGTCTGTCTCCATGCTGTACATCTCTATGACCTGATGGTAATTCCGCCTTTCTCTGGTGGATATTCATTTTTTGACTCATGGAGAATGTGATACGAGGGAGTGTGACATGGGGGTGTGTGACACAGGGGTTGGGGGTGGGGGGGGGGGGGGGGGGGGAGGCGTGGGGGGGAGGGGTTGTAGTGGATGAATTTGCACAAGATGTTACATGGTAAGCCAGGCACCTGGGGCTCTGAGTATTCATAACCATCTTTGAAAGTACACACTGAATCATATTTATACAAAACAGGCTTAGCACTTGCACAAATACTGAAATGCCAATCTCTCTGTATTAAGTCCTCCTGCATGTTCATTGTTGGTTTAATTTGGCCATTTTTCATTTCAGGCGTGGGCCCTGACAGCTGGGTTTAATGTGTTCTGGGCGGATTGCTCAAGTTTCTTTTCCACTTATGGAGGAGTTGAAACCTAAAGGCTTTCAATATCAGCCAGGAACAATCAATCCGAGCGGGAATTCAACAGACATGTCTTCCTGCAGAAACTGGGGAGAATGGAATACCCGCTCCCATAGGGAATGGGGTGGGTGATGGTTGGGAATGTGGACTCACTTCCACAGGGAGTTGGGGTAGGGGGGGTTGTGGAGAATGTGGGACTCATTCCCACAGGGAGTGATGGGGGGGTGTGGTGGTTGTGGAGAATGTGGGACTTGCTCAGGGAGTGAGAGTGAATTGAATGATATCGATTTATTTAAAGGGAAGCACATGAGGGAACCAGAAATGGAAATGTTGGCTGTTAGGGTGAGATGGGATAGTGTGGGCGGGCATCTAGTGTGAGGCATAAACCCTCGCACAGATGTGTTGGGATAAATGGCCTGTTTCTTTACAGGATGTACGGTATATTTCCATGTTACTGGCTCAAATACAACTCCGGGTCAAACCCTCCCTGACTCTGTAGGTGACATCACTGGCTTATCCAGTGCAGACCCAACCTTGAAGTTTATGTGACGTTTATTGTTCTTACCTCGTCAAAATGGGGAAATGTGATCAGTGGAAGTGAGCTGAAGGAAAGTTTCTAATTGTATCTTGTGTTTTGTCATCTCAAAACACTTGGCATCCATTGAAGTGCTTGTGAAATGTAGTCACTGTTGTAATATAGGAGCCAGGATAACAGTTTTGTGCACAGTAAGATCCCATAAACAGTAATAAGGCAAATGGCCAAATCACCGATCCGGAGTGGCTTGAGGGCTAACTGTTAGCGCGGACAACATTCCCTACTCCCTCAACAGTGGTCATGGTATCTTCTCCATTTCCCCTGAGGGGGCAGGTAAGGTCATTGGAAGAGGTGCCCTCCATGTGTACTGCACTCTGTCAGTCTGTATTGGGAATATCAGGCTGGATTCGGAATGAGGTGTATGAGTGGATGGAGAGGCTGCGGATGTTGGGCTTGTTCTCCTCAGAGTAGAGAAGCTAAAGTGAATAAATCAAAATTCTGCAGAGGCTGAATATTTGATTTAAACAGAGAAGCTCAGCAGGTCTGGCAGCTTCTGTGGAGAGAGAAACAGAGTTCACATTTCGATTCACATTTCTGAATCTTCCTCAGAATGCAAACGAAAGCCTCCATTTGCCGAGAGGTGTGAAGGAGGAGTGAAGGACTTCTGGGGAGTCATGTATTTGTGTGGTTGCGTTACTCGAAACACCACTCGGGTAGTGTCTCCCATCCATCCTCCTCCTCTAACCAAGAAAAAAGGTTCTGTGTGCCAGATCGGTAAGGTACCGAGATTTTTTATTCCTTATTTTTTCATCAGTCTCTTTGGGAATTTAGAATAGTGGGAATGGGAGGCTAGGGCAGTTGAATGTTCCTCCTGCAGAATGTGGGAGGTAAGGGTCACCACTAGTGTCCCTGCTGACTGTATCTGCGGGAAGTGCACCCAACTCCAGCTCCTCGAAAACCACGGGAGGGAATTGGAGCTGTATGAACTTTGGATCATTCGGGAGGCAGAGGGGGTAATTGAGAGGAGTTACAGAGAGGTAGTCACTCCTCAGGTACAAGGAAAAGGCAGATGGGTTACCATCAAGGGATGGAAAGGGAACTGGCAGGCAGTGTAGGGATCCCCTGTGGCCGTTCCCCTCAACAACAAATATACCGTTTTGGATACTGTTGGGGGGGATGACTTACCAGGGGAAAGCAGTGGGGCACAGGGCCCTGGCACAGAGTCTGTCCCTGCTGCTCAGAAAGGAAAGGGGTAGACGAGCAGAGCAGTAGTCATTGGGGACTCCATAGTTAGGGGGACAGATAGGAGGTTCAGTGGGGATGAGAGAGACTCACAGTTGGTGTGTTGCCTCCCAGGTGCCAAGGCCAGTGGTGTCTCGGATCATGTTTTTGGGATCCTTAAGGGGGAGGGGGAGCAGCCCCAAGTTGAGGTCCATATAGGCACCAATGACATAGGTAGGAAGAGAGATGGGGATTTAAGGCAGAAATTCAGGGAGCTAGGATGGAAGCTTAGAGCTAGGACGAAGAGAGTTGTTATCTCTGGTTTGTTGCCCGTGCCACGTGCTAGTGAGGAGAGGAATAGGGAGAGAGAGGAGTTGAACATGTGGCTACAGGGATGGTGCAGGAGGGAGGGTTTTGGATTCTTGGATAATTGGGGCTCTTTCTGGGGTAGGTGGGACCTCTACAAGCAGGATGGTCTTCATTTGAACCAGAGGGGTACCAATATCCTTGGTGGGGGGGCGTGTGTGGAAATTTGCTAAGGCTATTGGGGTGGGTTTAAACTAATCTGGCAGGGGGATGGGAACCAAAATTGTAGTTCGAGTATAGAAATGTTAAGAGTAGGGAGGTCTGAAATCAAATTTCAGGAACACAAGATGGCACCGGCAAGCAAGAGGTTGGTTTGAAGTGTGTCTACTTCAACGCCAGGAGCATCCAGAATAAGGTGGGTGAACATGCAGCATGGGTTGGTGCCTGAGGCTTTGATGTTGTGGCCATTTCGGAGACATGGATAGAGCAGAGACAGGAATGGTTGTTGCAGGTTCCAGGATTTACATGTTTCGGTAAGAACAGAGAAGATGGTAAAAAAGGGGGAGGTGTGGCATTGTTAGTCAAGGACAGTATTACAGAGGCAGAAAGGATGTTTGGGGACTCGTCTACTGAGGTAGTATGGGCTGAGGTGAGAAACAGTAAAGGAGAGGTTACCCTGTTGGGAGTTTTCTATAGGCCTCCAAATAGTTTCAGAGATGTAGGGTAAAGGATAGCAAAGATGATTCTCAAAGATGAGAGAGGGTAGTTGTCATGGGGGACTTCAACTTTCCAAATATTGACTGGGAACACTATAGTACGAGTACTATGGATGGGTCAGTTTTTGTCCAGTGTGTGCAGGGGGGCTTCCTGACACAGTATGAGACAGGCCAACAAGGGGCGAAGCCACATTAGATTTGATATTGGGTAACGAGCCGGCCAGGTATTAGACTTGGAAGTAGGTGAGCACTTTGGTGATAGCGATCACAATTCTGTTATGTTTACTTTAGTGATAGAAAGGGATAGGTGTATACCACTGGGCAAGAGCTACAGCTGGGGGAAAGGCAATTATGATGTGATTAGGCAAGATTTAGGAAGCATAGGATGGGGAAGGAAACTGCAGAGGATGGGCACATTAGAAATGTGGAGCTTATTCAAGGAAAAGCTCCTGTGTGTCCTAGATAAGTATGTACCTGTCAGGCAGGGAGGAAGCTGTAGAGCGCGGGAGCCGTGGTTTACGAAGGAAGTGGAATCTCTGGTCAAGAGGAAGAAGAAGGTTTATGTTAGGATGAGATGTGAAGGCTCAGTTAGGGCGCTTGAGGGTTACAAGGTAGCCTAAAGAGAGAGCTCAGAAGAGCCAGGAGGAGACATGAGAAGTTGTTGGCGGATAGGATCAGGGTAAACCCTAAGGCTTTCTATAGGTATTTAAGGAATAAAAGAATGACGTGAGTAAGATTAGGGCCAATCAAGGATAGTAGTGGGAAGTTGTGTGTGGAGTCAGAGGAGACGGGGAAGCACTAAATAAATATTTTTCGACAGTATTCACTCTAGAAAACGACAATGTTGTCAAGGAGATTACTGAGATACAGGCTACTAGACTGGGGGTGGGACTGAGGTTCACAAGGAAGAGGTATTAGAAATCCTGCAGAGTGTGAAAATAGATAAGTCCCCTGGGACAGATGGGATTTATCCTCGGATCCTCTGAGAAGCAAGGGAGGAGATTGCTGAGCCTTTGGCATTGATCTTTAAATCATCATTGTCTACAGGAATAGTGCCAGAAGACTGGAGGATAGCAAATGTGGTTCCCTTGTTCAAGAAGGGGAGTAGAGACAATCCTGGTAATTATAGACCCGTGAGCCTTACTTCAATTATTGGAAAAGGTTACAAGAAATAGGATTTATAATCATCTAGAAAATAATAAATTGTTTAGGGACAGTCAGCACGGTTTTGTGAAGGGTAGGTCGTGTCTCACAAACCTTATTGAGTTCGTTGAGAAGGTGACCAAACAGGTAGATGAGAGTAAACCGGTTGATGTGGTGTATTTGGATTTCAGCAAGGCGTTCGATAAGGGTCCCCACAGTAGGCTATTGTACAAAATGCGGAGGAATAGGATTATGGGAGAGACAGCAGTTTGGATCAGTAATTGGCTTGCTGAAAGAAGACAGAGGGTGGTGGTTGATGGGAAATGTTCATCCTGGAGTCCAGTTACCAGTGGTGTACCGCAAGGGTCAGTGTTGGGTCCACTGCTGGTCGTCATTTTTATAAACGACCTGGATGAGGGTGTAGAAGGGTGAGTTAGTAAATTTTCAGACAACACTAAGGTCGGTGGAGTTGTGGATAGTGACGAAGGATGTTATAGGTTACAGAAAGACATAGATAAACTGCAGAGCTGGGCTGAGAGGTGGCAAATGGAGTTTAATGTGGACAAGTGTGAGGTGATTCACTTTGGTCAGAGTAACCAGAATGCAAAGTACTGGGCTAATAGTAAGATTCTTGGTGGTGTAGATGAGCAGAGAGATCTCGGTGTCCAGGTACACAGATCCTTGAAAGTTGCCACCCGGGTTGACAGGGTTGTTAAGAAGGCATACAGTGTTTTAGCTTTTATTAATAGAGGGATCGAGTTCCAGAACCATGAGATCATGCTGCAGCTGTACAAAACTCTGGTGCGGCCACACTTGGAGTATTGTGTACAGTTCTGGTCACCGCATTATAAGAAGGATGTGGAAGCGTTGGAAAGAGTGCAGAGGAGATTTACTAGGATGTTGCCTGGTATGGAAGGAAGGTCTTACGAGGAAAGGCTGAGGGACTTGAGGCTGTTTTCGTTGGAGAGAAGAAGGTTGAGAGGTGACTTAATAGAGACATATAAGATAATCAGAGGGTTAGATAGGGTGGACAGGGAGAGCCTTTTTCCAAGTATGGTGATGGTGAGCATGAGGGGACATGCTTTAAATTGAGGGGTGATAGATATAGGACAGATGTCAGAGGTAGTTTCTTTACTCAGAGAGTAGTAAGGGTATGGAATGCTTTGCCTGCATCGGTAGTAGATTTGCCAACTTTAAGTACACTTAAGTCATCATTGGACAAGCATATGGATGTACATGGAATAATGTAGGTTAGATGGGCTTCAGATTGGTATGAGCTGAAAATGTGTTGCTGGAAAAGCGCAGCAGGTCAGGCAGCATCCAAGGAACAGGAGAATCGACGTTTCAGGCATAAGCCCTTCTTCAGGCTTATGCCCGAAACGTCGATTCTCCTGTTCCTTGGATGCTGCCTGACCTGCTGCGCTTTTCCAGCAACACATTTTCAGCTCTGATCTCCAGCATCTGCAGCCCTCACTTTCTCCTTCAGATTGGTATGACAGGTCGGCGCAACATCGAGGGCTGAAGGGCCTGTACTGTGCTGTAATGTTCTATGTTCTATGTAAAGTAAAATTCCCTGGAAGTAATTGAATCTGTGAATGATTTCAATGGAATAATTAATCCGACTCTTTACGTTTCAGGAGAAATAGTAACCACAGAAAACAGATTTGCAATAACTTGCAAGAGAAGCAGAGAGACAGAAGCATTCCGGAATAAATAGCCGTGTTCTGGTGCAGATCCACACAAACTACGTTCTCCATATACTGGCATTCACAGCTGGAAGGATTCTGAGCCAGAATCACAGGAAACAGTTTGGAGGGATGTCCCAATGCCAGGCATTTGGGGTGACTGGAAAGAGAGGGTGACCTTTGGTAGCAACAGCCCCCTCCCAAAGGCGGCACGGTGGCACAGTGGTTAGCACTGCTGCCTCACAGTACCAGAGACCTGGGTTCAATTCCCGCCTCAGGCAACACATTCTCCCCGTGTCTGCGTGGGTTTCCTCCGGGTGCCCTGGTTTCCTCCCACAGTCCAAAGATGTGCAGGTCAGGTGAATTGGCCATGCTAAGTTGCCCGTAGTGTTAGGTGAAGGGGTAAATGTAGGGGAATGGGTCTGGGTGGGTTGCACTTCGGAGGGTCGGTGTGGACTAGTTGAGCTGAAGGGCCTGTTTCCAGACTGTAAGTAATCTAATCTAATCTAGATAGTTTCCTGTAGAGTGTAGTTTTCTTTGTGTGTGTGTGGTGGGGGAGTCTTCATACCCAGAGACTCAGAGCTTGCAGGGTGCCAGCGGATAATTGTTGAGGTAGCTACAAGAAACATCTTGATTAATACTCAGGACCGCAGGCAACACAAAGGGTGCCATTCGGCCCATTGGGCTGTGTGCTGGCTGTCTTCAAGTACCACTACACCTCCCACCGTCTTCTCCCTGTACGTCTGCATGTTCTTCCTGTTCAGATAACAATCCAGTTCCCTCCCGAAATCCTCGATTGACCCTCCCTCCTCCACACCCTCGGGTCATGCATTAAACTCTAACCCCTCACGATCTGGACAGGACTTTCCTGTCAACATGGCCTCTCTGACCCATGACATATGCCCTCTCATTCTCACTTTTCCAACCAATGAGGACAGTTTTCCCCACTCAACTCTGTCCAGACCCCTCATGATTTAGAGTTTATAAATCAGAGCAGAGAATACAAAACGAAAGACAGCGTAGGAGTAATTGGATTAGAGAGTAACTCTTTCATCCAGACGGAGAGGGTAGGGATTTGGCACTCACTGCCTGAAAGTGTGGGCAAGGTAGAAATTCTCTTGGCATTTATAAAGCCCTTTGTGTTGATGTGGTTCAGTGGTTAGCACTGCTGCCTCATAGTATCAGATACTTGGGTTCAATTCTAGCCTCGGGTGACTGTCTGTGTGGAGTTTGCAGTGTGTGTCTGCGTGGGTTTCCTCCCACAGTCTAAAGATGTGCAGGTTATGTGAATTGACCATGGGGAATGCAGAGTTATGGGAAGGGGTGGGTCATTCGATGGGTTGAATGGTCTCTACGTGCACAGTTGGAGTCCTGTGAGTTACAGGCCAATAGGATGAGGTTGGATTCCGATCAGCTCTGAGATGAAAGGTTGATCGTTCTGACGTGCTGCTTTTCGTGCTCGAACTTGTCAGTCTCTGCTGGAGTATTGTGAGTAATTCACTTCAGGAATTGTTCAGGTATTTAACTCCGACTGGCACAAAGGTCAAACAGACCTGATGTGGAACAAAGCTCGATGGTTCTTTCAAAGGACAGGTTCGCACAGTGGGACGAATGGCCTCCTATGTTGGTGTACGTATTTTTCATATCTAACCTCTCATTTCCTTTTGCAAAGAGGAGCTCCTCAGCCTGTTGGGTTATTTTCTGATAATTCTAACCTCAGTACCGGTATCAATATCGTAAATCCACTTTAAGATCATAAGACCATAAGACATAGGAGTGGAAGTAAGGCCATTCGGCCCATCGAGTCCACTCCGCCATTCAATCATGGCTGATGGGCATTTCAACGGCACTTACCCGCATTCTCCCCATAGCCCTTAATTCCTTGTGACATCAAGAATTTATCAATCTCTGCCTTGAAGACATTTAGCGTCCCGGCCTCCACTGCACTCCGCGGCACTTTAGCACTGTCTCTGGTACCCTGCACAGAGGCAAGAACCAGGCACAGGTAAGTGGGAGCCCACCAGAAACTGAAGGGCTAACCCAGTCAGAAATATAAAACAACGGGAATGGCTTTGACACTGACTCATGGTTAGGTCACTGAACTATTCCTAAAATTCCTCTCAAAGTCTGCTTCCAGACTCTGCTGCAGTGCTATGTTTGCTCCATTTGTTCACAGCTCCAAGCTGCTATAGCAGCTGCAGAGGGCTTAGGCAGGGATGAGTGATGATCAGTCGATGTACAGTAATAGACCCAAGGGCATCTCTGGTCTTACAGCCGGATGTAGTGTGCTGGAGTGGGGATGGCTACATACTGCTGTATGCTGCTGTATACTAAGCCAAAGATGTGCAGGCTAAGTGGATTGGCCGTGCTAAATTGCCTCTCAGGGTCCAGGGATGTGAAGGTTAGGTGGATTAGCCATGGGGAATGCAGGGTTACATGGATAGGGTAATTGGGGGAGGGGTCTGGGTGGGATGCTCTTTGAAAGGTCGGTTCGGATTCAATGGGCCAAATGGCCTGCTTCCACACTATCGGGATTCTATGATTCTATTGCTACGCACTGCTGCGTGCGGGGGTGATGGCTGAGGGGCATTATCATTGGGCTGTTAATCCAGATACCCAGGGAATGTTCGGGGGGCCTGGGTACAAATCCTGCCACAGCAGATGGTGGAGTCTGAAATGACCGAGAACCCGTCATTAACTGTTGGGGGCAAAAAAACCATCTGGTTCATTAATGCCCTTCAGGGAAAGAAACTGGGGGGGGGGGAGGGGGTATGGGGTTGGGGTACTGAAGAATGTTTAGTTTCATGAAAATCTCACAGAGGTAGTTGATTTCTTGCTGCCTGTTTGTACCGATTAGCTCCAATTAATTTTTGGGGAGATGATGGATTTGTGGGAATGTCACTGGAAGTTAATCCAGTGACCCGGGCTGATGATTGTGGTGACTGGTATAAACCCCACAAAGCTGGCTGCGGGGATTTTAAAAATCTGGAATTAAAAGGCACTTTTAGTCATACTGACCAAGAAACGAGCATTACCTGTTGTAAAAACCCATCTGGTTCACTAATATCCTTTTGGGGAGGAAATCTGCCACCCTAACCTGGTCTGGTCTATATGTGACTCCAGACCCATTGCAATGTGATTGACTCTTCACTGCCCTCTGTCCCTCGCGACCATTTCAATCAGCTCAAGGGCAATTTAGGTGGGCCTCAAACACTAGCCTCAACCAAATCCCATGAACAAATTTAAGCAAAGGAAACAGCTGAATTTTCAGCAGAGTTTCCAGTCCTTATTATCCTTGGATCACTCCATTAGCTAATGCCATGGGCTTATGGGCTGTTCAGTCTCATATGATACCAACACATCATCCGAGCAAGTGATATATTGGTCTAGTTCCACTGGTCAAGCCAAGACATTAGCTGCCTCATCGGTTTGGTATTACCTAACCTTTGACATGGAGGCAGAATTTAGTCCTGAAATAATTTTTATTGAATTCAAAATCCTGGAACTTCTTTCCTCACAGAATTGTGGTTTGGTTTGATTAGTTAGCTCAGTTGGCTGGACGGCTGGCTTGCGATGTTAAATTCCTGAACCTGCTGAGGACTCTCCTTCATATTAAACCACCACCAGTCATCTCTCTCTCTCAGAAAGACTATGGTGACTTTACCTGTCCCTACCAGGGAGTTGGGCAAATTGTGAAGGAGGCACACTTCCATGTTGTTCTGGGCCAGTAGGAATGGGCAATAAATCTGTGATGCCCACATCCTGTACACACCAAAAAGCAAACGGAATGAACCAGGGCCCATTGTGCCTCAGACTGAAAATGCTGGAGATCACAGCAGGTCGGGCAGCATCCATGGAGAGGGAGCAAGCGAATGTTTTGAGTCTGGATGAGTGGACATGTTTTGTTTTCAGTACAGATTCCAGCATCTGCAGTAACTTGCTCCCACCTGGGTGATCCTGTCTCTGAGTTAACACTTACAATCTTTCAAACTTACACCTCAGTAAAAATGCCCAGAGATTCACAATGACCCTGCCACAACTGTACAAATCCTTTGGGTATTACCTTTCACTTATTATTCTTATAAAAACATGCAACATCCAACTTCTGATTCTTCTCCCCTCTCTGCTACTTCCTGGTCTTTGCCAATTATTATAAATCATTAAATCAATCTGCATCACCTCTAACCTTACTGAGCAGAAAGACAGATGAACTATAAGAGTGATTAGGAGAGGTGATCAGATGTAAGGCCAGATATAGCTCATGTATTCTCCAATACATTTTCCTTTAAACCCAGCAGGTTAATAAATGAGAAATGGTGCAGTGATTAGGAAAACGTAACTGTGGGGTGGCTGACTGTGATTAATGGAAAGTGCAGGACTCTAATCAATCAAATTGATGGGGCATTTCGGTTTATTGTTGTTCTTATTAACCTTCCCACCAGACAATCTGTTCATCATAAACATCTCCCCCTCAGATCCACGCACAAAGACAACTCCTTCGATATATTTCTCTTCCATTTATGTGCACTGATGACAATTTGGTAATTCATTGTTAATTTAATTACATGGAGGAGTCTGTCACATTGCTATTCTGGGAGAAGGTTTTTGGATTTTCTGCATTCTGTCCTACCTTCTGACCATAATCAATTCTGCAAACCTTCTCCCTGCCATTGTGTAATGAAAATTCAGGTTGTTCTGATTGAACGCATGTTTCGTTAATGTCAATTTGCTATGACACGATTGCTGAATTGCGGACGCTGTTTCTAAAGCACGGACGGTGTCAGCTGTAACGCGATTACAGCACCAACACTTTACTCGCTGTTTCTAAAGCACGGACGGTGTCAGCTGTAACGCGATTACAGCACCAACACTTTACTCGCTGTTTCTAAAGCACGATTCTTCTATAATGTGGAGTTGCACAAGAACCAGCTATCGTGTTAAAGAAGAACTGGCTGTAAAACCTTTCATGATAACAGAATTCCTCCCTCTCAGGTTGTAGGAACATAGGAGCAGGCCATTCACCCATCTATCATGACTGACCGGTGACCTCAATGGCACATTTCTACACTATCTCCACATCTCTTGATCTCATCAGTGTTCAGAAATCCAGCCATTTCTATCTTGAACCTGTTCAGTTTCCACATCCCATTGGGGTAGAGAATGCCAAAGATTCACCCCCCAGCCCCCCCCTCCCCCCCATCTCAGAGTAAAGAAATTCCTCCTTATGTCAGCCTTAATTGACCTCCCCTTCTCCTGAGATTAACCCCCATTGGGTCTACACTCACCAGTCACGGGAAACATGCTATCCACATCTACCCTAGAAACACAACCTGGAAACATTTAGAAAGTTTCAATGACATCACTTCCCATTCTTCAAACCTCTGGAGAATTCAGGGCCTGTCTCTTCAATCTCTGCTCAGAAGACAATCCTGCCTCCTCAAGGATTAATCTGGTGAATCTCCATTCACTGTCTCTACAGCAAATATTACCTTCGATAGGAAACCAGACTTTACACAATACTCCAGGTGAGATCTCATCAAGGCTCTATACAGCTGCAACAAGACATCTTTACTGTCTTCAAATCCTCTTGCGATGAAGCTCAACATGCCAGTTGCTTTTCTTAATTATTTGATTTCTATTTTGCTAACTTCTGATGTGGAGGTGCTGGTGTTGGACTGAGGTGGAGAAGGTCAGAATTCACATGAAACGAGATTATAGTTCAAATTCACAAACTTTTGGAATGCTATGATTGGACCGTAATGTGGTGTCATGTGACTTCTGACTTTGCTGACTTCTAGTAGCTCTATGAGCAAGGCAAGGCCCCCAGGTCCCTTTGAACACATGAACTTCCCGACTTCTCACCATTTAAGAAATATTCTTGTTCCATTTCTCCTGTCAAGGTGGATGTAACTGAGTCACACTGTAACCATCTGCCGGGTCCAAACCCGTGAACGTAGTCTGTCCAAGTCCTCTTGAAGCCTCCTCGCATCTCACCTTGCCATTGGTTCCTGTGTTATTGGCAGATCTGGAAGGAATACAATTTGTCCCCAAATCATTTGCAGAGATTGTAGGACAGCCGAGAATTAGGAGGAAAAGGCAGGAAAGTGTACGTGAGGAATGTCAGACCATCCTTGATACTATTGACTAATGGAGCAGGCTTGAGGGCCGAATTGTCTTATTGGAAGCAGTTGTGGACCTAGCTCTGACCCCTATAGCATTCTATTAGCATCAGCCTGTCCTCCTGAGAATGAACAGTTTATTTGCTGATTTCTGTCTGTTAATCAATTCTCAATCCACACTAGTCCATTCCCTTCAATCCATACCTCTGTGTGGGACTTTATCTGATGCTGTCTGAAAATATCTTTGTTGGTTTTTGACCTGTTGGGACAGCTCTATCCCTTTGCAGACGGAGGTCTGAACCACATGCTCTCTGATTCCCCCAGGATTTGGAACACCCTGCACTTATTAATCCGCTAGCCTTCTGTATGATGGACTTCCTGACTCAGTCAGCAACCAGCCTTAGAGTCAGGATCCACTGCAACAAGAAGCAACAGATTCTTGTTGTCTCAGCCCCTCTCATATTGAGTAAGCAGGGAGCAGACATTACTGACCCAGTGACCAGCACGTACCACATTACTGACCCAGTGACCCCATGTACCACATTACTGACCCAGTGACCCCATGTACCACGTTACTGACCCAGTGACCCGCACGTACCACATTACTGACCCAGTGACCCCATGTACCACGTTACTGACCCAGTGACCCCATGTACCACATTACTGACCCAGTGACCCGCACGTACCATGTTACTGACCCAGTGACCCGCACGTACCACATTACTGACCCAGTGACCCCATGTACCACGTTACTGACCCAGTGACCCCATGTACCACATTACTGACACAGTGACCCGCACGTACCACATTACTGACCCAGTGACCCCATGTACCACGTTACTGACCCAGTGACCCCATGTACCACATTACTGACCCAGTGACCCGCACATACCACGTTACTGACCCAGTGACCCGCACGTACCACATTACTGACCCAGTGACCCCATGTACCATGTTACTGACCCAGTGACCCGCACGTACTACATTACTGACCCAGTGACCCCATGTACCATGTTACTGACCCAGTGACCCCATATACCATGTTACTGACCCAGTGACCCGCACGTACCATGTTACTGACCCAGTGACCCGCATGTAGCACATTACTGACCCAGTGACCCCATGTACCATGTTACTGACCTAGTGACCCCATGTACCATGATACTGACCCAGTGACCCGCACGTACCACATTACTGACCCAGTGACCCCATGTACCATGTTACTGACCCAGTGACCCGCACGTACCACATTACTGACCCAGTGACCCCATGTACCATGTTACTGACCCAGTGACCCCATGTACCATGTTACTGACCCAGTGACCCGCACGTACCACGTTACTGACCCAGTGACCCCATGTACCATGTTACTGACCAAGTGACCCCATGTACCATGATACTGACCCAGTGACCCGCACGTACTACATTACTAACCCAGTGACCCGCATATACCACATTACTGACCCAGTGACCCGCACGTACCACATTACTGACCCAGTGACCCCATGTACCACGTTACTGATCCAGTGACCCCATGTACCACATTACTGACCCAGTGACCCGCACGTACCACGTTACTGACCCAGTGACCCGCACGTACCACATTACTGACCCAGTGACCCCATGTACCATGTTACTGACCCAGTGACCCGCACGTACTACATTACTGACCCAGTGACCCCATGTACCATGTTACTGACCCAGTGACCCCATATACCATGTTACTGACCCAGTGACCCGCACGTACCATGTTACTGACCCAGTGACCCCATGTACCATGTTACTGACCCAGTGACCCGCACATACCACGTTATTGACCCAGTGACCCGCACGTACCACGTTACTGACCCAGTGACCCCATGTACCATGTTACTGACCAAGTGACCCCATGTACCATGATACTGACCCAGTGACCCGCATGTACCACGTTACTGACCCAGTGACCCGCATATACCACGTTACTGACCCAGTGACCCGCACGTACCACGTTACTGACCCAGTGACCCGCACGTACCACATTACTGACCCAGTGACCCCATGTACCATGTTACTGACCCAGTGACCCGCACGTACTACATTACTGACCCAGTGACCCCATGTACCATGTTACTGACCCAGTGACCCGCACGTACCACATTACTGACCCAGTGACCCCATGTACCATGTTACTGACCCAGTGACCCGCACATACCACGTTATTGACCCAGTGACCCGCACGTACCACGTTACTGACCCAGTGACCCCATGTACCATGTTACTGACCAAGTGACCCCATGTACCATGATACTGACCCAGTGACCCGCATGTACCACGTTACTGACCCAGTGACCCGCATATACCACGTTACTGACCCAGTGACCCGCACGTACCACATTACTGACCCAGTGACCCGCACGTACCACATTACTGACCCAGTGACCCCATGTACCATGTTACTGACCCAGTGACCCGCACGTACTACATTACTGACCCAGTGACCCCATGTACCATGTTACTGACCCAGTGACCCGCACGTACCACATTACTGACCCAGTGACCCCATGTACCATGTTACTGACCCAGTGACCCGCACGTACCACATTACTGACCCAGTGACCCCATGTACCATGTTACTGACCCAGTGACCCGCACATACCACGTTATTGACCCAGTGACCCGCACGTACCACTTAACTGACCCAGTGACCCCATGTACCATGTTACTGACCAAGTGACCCCATGTAACATGATACTGACCCAGTGATCCCATGTACCATGTTACTGACCCAGTGACCCCATGTACCATGTTACTGACCCAGTGACCCGCACATACCACGTTATTGACCCAGTGACCCGCACGTACCATGTTACTGACCCAGTGACCCCATGTACCATGTTACTGACCAAGTGACCCCATGTAACATGATACTGACCCAGTGACCCGCATGTACCACGTTACTGACCCAGTGACCCGCATATACCACGTTACTGACCCAGTGACCCCATGTACCATGTTGCTGACCCAGTGACCCCATGTACCATTTTACTGACCAAGTGACCTCATGTATCAAAACCTCTGCCTCCTGGTACTGATATCGTTCTCAATTCAACCAGTAAACCTGTCATCAGTCTATTGTCCAACTCGTAAATGTATGTACATTCATTATGTTTTAAAAATGATTACCATAGGGTTCTATGCTGCGTATCCCTTCACCACAGACCCTCAATCACTGACCCTCCATCACTGTCCCTCCATCACTGACCCTCCACCACTGTCCCTCCATCACTGTCCCTCCATCACTGTCCCTCCATCACTGTCCCTCCATCACTGACTCTCCATCCCTGTCCCTCCATCCCTGTCCCTCCTTCACTGACCCTCCATCACTGACCCTCCATCACTGTCCCTCTAATCACTGACCTCAATCACTGTCCTTCCATCACTGACCCTCCACCACTGACCCCCCACCACTGACCCTCCATCACTTTCCCCCATCACTGTCCCTTCATAACTGACCCTCCACCACTGACCCTCCATCACTTTCCCTCATCACTGTCCCTCCATCACTGTCCCTCCATCACTGACCCTCCATCACTGTCCCTCCATGACTGACCCTCCATCACTGTCCCTCCATTACTGTGCCTTCATTACTGACCCTCCACCACTGACCCTCCATCTGAGTCCCCATCACTGACACTCCATCACTCACCCTCCACTACTGACCTTTCATCACTGTTCCTCCATCACTGACCCTCCATCACTTTCCCCCATCACTATCTCTCCACCACTGTCCCTCCATTACTGTCCCTCCCTCACTGACCCTCCATCACTGTCCCACCATTACTGTCCCTCTCTCACTGTGCCTCCACCACTGACCCTCCATCACTTTCCCCCATCACTGACCCTCCATCACTGACCCTCCACCAGTGACGCTCCACCACTGTCCCTCCATCACTGAATCTCCATCACTGACCCTCCATCACTTTCCCCTATCACTGTCCCTCCATCACTGACCCTCCACAACTGATCCTCCATTATTGTCCCTCCACCACTGACCCTCCACCACTGTCCCTCCCACACTGTCCCTCCCACACTGACCCTCCACCACTGACCCTCCATCACTTTACCCGCATCACTGACCCTCCATCACGATCTCTCCACCACTGACCCCCCACCATTGACCATCCATCACTGACCCCCCACCACTGACCCCCCACCATTGACCCTCCACCACTGACCCTCCACCACTGTCCCTACATCACTGACCCTCCATCACTGTCCCTCCAATACTGTGCCTTCATCACTGACCCTCCACCACTGACCCTCCATCTGAGTCCTCATCACTGACACTCCATCACTCACCCTCCACTACTGACCTTTCATCACTGTCCCTCCATCACTGACCCTCCACCACTGTCCCTCCATCCCTGTCCCTCTATCACTGACCCTCCATCACTGTCCCTCCATCACGGAACCACCATCACTGACCCTCCACCACTGACCCTCCATCACTTTCCCCCATCACTGTCCCTCCATCACTGACCCTCCATCACTGTCCATCCATCACTATCTCTCCACCACTGACCCTCCATCACTTTCCCCCATCACTGTCCCTCCATCACTGACCCTCCACCATTGACCCTCCACCACTGACCCTCCACCACTGACCGTCCATCACTTTCCCCCATCACTGTCCCTCCATCACTGACCCTCCATCACTGTCCCTCCATCACTATCTCTCCACCACTGTCCCTCCATTACTGTCCCTCCCTCACTGACCCTCCATCACTGTCCCACCATTACTGTCCCTCTCTCACTGTGCCTCCACCACTGACCCTCCATCACTTTCCCCCATCACTGACCCTCCATCACTGACCCTCCACCAGTGACGCTCCACCACTGTCCCTCCATCACTGAATCTCCATCACTGACCCTCCATCACTTTCCCCTATCACTGTCCCTCCATCACTGACCCTCCACAACTGATCCTCCATTATTGTCCCTCCACCACTGACCCTCCACCACTGTCCCTCCCACACTGTCCCTCCCACACTGACCCTCCACCACTGACCCTCCATCACTTTACCCGCATCACTGACCCTCCATCACGATCTCTCCACCACTGACCCCCCACCATTGACCATCCATCACTGACCCCCCACCACTGACCCCCCACCATTGACCCTCCACCACTGACCCTCCACCACTGTCCCTACATCACTGACCCTCCATCACTGTCCCTCCAATACTGTGCCTTCATCACTGACCCTCCACCACTGACCCTCCATCTGAGTCCTCATCACTGACACTCCATCACTCACCCTCCACTACTGACCTTTCATCACTGTCCCTCCATCACTGACCCTCCACCACTGTCCCTCCATCCCTGTCCCTCTATCACTGACCCTCCATCACTGTCCCTCCATCACGGAACCACCATCACTGACCCTCCACCACTGACCCTCCATCACTTTCCCCCATCACTGTCCCTCCATCACTGACCCTCCATCACTGTCCATCCATCACTATCTCTCCACCACTGACCCTCCATCACTTTCCCCCATCACTGTCCCTCCATCACTGTCCCTCCATCACGGAACCACCATCACTGACCCTCCACCACTGACCCTCCATCACTTTCCCCCATCACTGTCCCTCCATCACTGACCCTCCATTACTGACCCTCCATCACTGTCCCTCCCTCACTGACCCTCCACCACTGACCCTCCATCACTTCCCCCATCACTGTCCCTCCATCACTGACTCTCCATCACTGACACTCCATCACTGTCCCTCCATCACTGTCCCTCCCTCACTGACCCTCCACCACTGACCCTCCATCACTTTCCCCCATCACTGTCCCTCCATCACTGACCCTCCATTACTGACCCTCCATCACTGACCCTCCATCACTGACCCTCCATCACTGTCCCTCCATCACTGTCCCTACATCACTGACCCTCCATCACTGTCCCTCCACCACTGTCCCTCCATTACTGTCCCTCCATCACTGACCCTCAATCACTGACCCTCCATCCCTGTCCCTCCATCACTGACCCTCCATCACTGTCCCTCCATTACTGTGCCTTCTTCACTGACCCTTCACCACTGACCCTCCATCTGAGTCCCCATCACTGACACTCCATCACTCACCCTCCACTACTGACCCTCCATCCCTGTCCCTCCACCACTGTCCCTCCATCCCTGTCCCTCTATCACTGACCCTCCATCACTGTCCCTCCATCACTGACCCTCCACCACTGACCCTCCACCACTGACCCTCCATCACTTTCCCCCATCACTGTCCCTCCATCACTGACCCTCCATCACTGTCCCTCCATCACTATCTCTCCACCACTGACCCTCCATCACTGACCCTCCATCACTGTCCCACCATTACTGACCCTCCATCACTGTCCCTCCATCACTGTCCCTACATCACTGACCCTCCATCACTGACCCTCCATCCCTGTCCCTCCATCACTGTCCCTCCCTCACTGACCCTCCACCACTGACCCTCCATCACTTTCCCCCATCACTCTCCCTCCATCACTATCTCTCCACCACTGTCCCTCCATCACTGACCCTCCATCACTGTCCCCCCATCACTGTCCCCCCATCACTGTCCCTCCATCACTGACCCTCCATCACTGTCCCTCCATCACTATCTCTCCACCACTGACCCTCCATCACTGACCCTCCATCACTGTCCCTCCATTACTGTCCCTCCCTCCCTGTCCCTCCATCACTGACCCTCCATCCCTGTCCCCCCATCACTGTCCCTCCATCACTGACCCTCCATCCCTGTCCCTCCATCACTATCTCTCCACCACTGACCACCCACCACTGACCCTCCACCATTGACCCTCCATCACTGACCCCCCACCACTGACCCCCCACCATTGACCCTCCATCACTGACCCTCCATCACTGACCCTCCATCACTATCCCTCTATCACTGGCCCTCCACCACTGACCCTCCACCACTGTCCCTCCATCACTTTCCCCCATCACTGTCCCTCCATCACTGTCCCTCCATCACTATCCCTCCATTACTGTCCCTCCATTACTGTCCCTCCATCACTGACCCTCCACCACTGACCCTCCATCACTTTCCCCCATCACTGACCCTCTATCACTGTCCCTCCATTACTGTGCCTTCATCACTGACCCTCCACCACTGACCCTCCATCTGAGTCCCCATCACTGACACTCCATCACTCACCCTCCACTACTGACCTTCCATCACTGTCCCACCATCACTGACCCTCCATCACTGGCCCTCCATCACTGAACCACCATCACTGACCATCCATTACTGTCCCTCCATCACTGACCCTCCATCACTATCACTCCACCACTGACCCTCCATCACTGACCCTCCATCACTGTCCCTCCATTACTGTCCCTCCCTCACTGACCCTCCATCACTGTCCCACCATTACTGTCCCTCCCTCACTGTGCCTCCACCACTGACCCTCCATCACTTTCCCCCATCACTGTCCCTCCATCACTGACCCTCCATCACTGACCCTCCACCAGTGACGCTCCACCACTGACCCTCCACCATTGTCCCTCCACCACTGTCCCTCCATCACTGTCCCTCCATCACTGACCCTCCATCACTGACCCTCCACCAGTGACGCTCCACCACTGACCCTCCACCACTGACCCTCCACCATTGTCCCTCCATCACGATCTCTCCACCACTGACCCCCCACCATTGACCATCCATCACTGACCCTCCATCACTGACCCTCCACCATTGACCCTCCACCACTGACCCTCCACCACTGACCGTCCATCACTTTCCCCCATCACTGTCCCTCCATCACTGACCCTCCATCACTGTCCCTCCATCACTATCTCTCCACCACTGTCCCTCCATCACTGACCCTCCATCACTGACTCTCCATCACTGACCCTCCATCACTATCTCTCCACCACTATCCCTCCATCACTGACCCTCCATTACAGACCCTCCATCCCTGTCCCTCCACCACTGACCCTCCATCACTTTACCCGCATCACTGACCCTCCATCACAATCTCTCCAGCACTGAACCCCCACCATTGACCATCCATCACTGACCCTCCATCACTGACCCTCCATCACTATCCCTCTATTACTGGCCCTCCACCACTGACCCTCCACCACTGACCCTCCACCAATGACCCTCCATCACTTTCCCCATCACTGTCCCTCGATCACTGACCCTCCATCACTGACCCTCCATCACTGGCCCTCCATCCCTGTCCCTCCACCACTGTCCCTCCATCCCTGTCCCTCTAACACTGACCCTCTATTACTGTCCCTCCATCCCTGTCCCTCCACCACTGTCCTTCCATCCCTGTCCCTCTATCACTGACCCTCCATTACTGTCCCTCCATCCCTGTCCCTCCACCAGTGACGCTCCACCACTGACCCTCCACCATTGTCCCTCCACCACTGACCCTCCATCACTGACTCTCCATCACTGACCCTCCATCACTTTCCCCCATCACTGACCCTCCATCACTGACCCTCCACAACTGACCCTCCATTATTGTCCCTCCACCACTGACCCTCCACCACTGTCCCTCCATCACTGTCCCTCCATCACTGTCCCTCCACCACTGACCCTCCACCACTGTCCCTCCCTCACTGACCCTCCACCACTGACCCTCCATCACTTTACCCGCATCACTGACCCTCCATCACTGACCCTCCACAACTGACCCTCCATTATTGTCCCTCCATCACTGACCCCCCACCACTGACCCCCCACCATTGACCATCCATCACTGACCCTCCACCACTGACCCTCCACCACTGACCGTTCATCACTTTCCCTCCATCACTGTCCCTCCATCACTGACCCTCCATCACTGACCCTCCAACACTGTCCCTCCATCACTATCTCTCCACCACTATCCCTCCATCACTGTCCCTCCATTACTGTCCCACCATTACTGTCCCTCCCTCACTGTGCCTCCACCACTGACCCTCCATCACTTTCCCCCATCACTGTCCCTCCATCACTGACTCTCCATCACTGACCCTCCATCACTATCTCTCCACCACTATCCCTCCATCACTGTCCCTCCATTACTGTCCCACCATTACTGTCCCTCCCTCACTGTGCCTCCACCACTGACCCTCCATCACTTTCCCCCATCACTGTCCCTCCATCACTGACTCTCCATCACTGACCCTCCATCACTATCTCTCCACCACTGTCGCTCCATCACTGACCCTCCATTACTGACCCTCCATCACTGTCCCTCCCTCACTGACCCTCCACCACTGACCCTCCATCACTTTCCCCCATCACTGTCCCTCCATCACTGACTCTCCATCACTGACACTCCATCACTGTCCCTCCATCACTGTCCCTCCCTCACTGACCCTCCACCACTGACCCTCCATCACTTTCCCCCATCACTGTCCCTCCATCACTGACCCTCCATTACTGACCCTCCATCACTGACCCTCCATCACTGACCCTCCATCACTGTCCCTCCATCACTGTCCCTACATCACTGACCCTCCATCACTGTCCCTCCACCACTGTCCCTCCATTACTGTCCCTCCATCACTGACCCTCAATCACTGACCCTCCATCCCTGTCCCTCCATCACTGACCCTCCATCACTGTCCCTCCATTACTGTGCCTTCATCACTGACCCTTCACCACTGACCCTCCATCTGAGTCCCCATCACTGACACTCCATCACTCACCCTCCACTACTGACCCTCCATCCCTGTCCCTCCACCACTGTCCCTCCATCCCTGTCCCTCTATCACTGACCCTCCATCACTGTCCCTCCATCACTGACCCTCCACCACTGACCCTCCACCACTGACCCTCCATCACTTTCCCCCATCACTGTCCCTCCATCACTGACCCTCCATCACTGTCCCTCCATCACTATCTCTCCACCACTGACCCTCCATCACTGACCCTCCATCACTGTCCCACCATTACTGACCCTCCATCACTGTCCCTCCATCACTGTCCCTACATCACTGACCCTCCATCACTGACCCTCCATCCCTGTCCCTCCATCACAGACCCTCCATCACTGTCCCCCCATCACTGTCCCTCCACCACTGACCCTCCATCACTGACCCTCCATCACTGACCCTCCATCACTGTCCCTCCATTACTGTCCCTCCCTCCCTGTCCCTCCATCACTGACCCTCCATCCCTGTCCCCCCATCACTGTCCCTCCATCACTGACCCTCCATCCCTGTCCCTCCATCACTATCTCTCCACCACTGACCCCCCACCACTGACCCTCCACCATTGACCCTCCATCACTGACCCCCCACCACTGACCCCCCACCATTGTCCCTCCATCACTGACCCTCCATCACTGACCCTCCATCACTATCCCTCTATCACTGGCCCTCCACCACTGACCCTCCACCACTGACCCTCCATCACTTTCCCCTATCACTGTCCCTCCATCACTGTCCCTCCATCACTATCCCTCCATTACTGTCCCTCCATTACTGTCACTCCATCACTGACCCTCCACCACTGACCCTCCATCACTTTCCCCCATCACTGACCCTCCACCACTGACCCTCCATCACTTTCCCCCATCACTGTCCCTCCATCACTGACCCTCCATCACTATCCCTCTATCACCGACCCTCCACCACTGACCCTCCACCACTGACCCTCCATCACTTTCCCCCATCACTGTCCCTCCATCACTGTCCCTCCATCACTATCCCTCCATTACTGTGCCTTCATCACTGACCCTCGACCACTGACCCTCCATCTGAGTCCCCATCACTGACACTCCATCACTCACCCTCCACTACTGACCTTCCTTCACTGTCCCTCCATCACTGACCCTCCATCACTGGCCCTCCATCACTGAACCACCATCACTGACCATCCATTACTGTCCCTCCATCACTGACCCTCCACCACTGACCCTCCACCACTGACCCTTCACCACTGACCCTCCATCACTTTCCCCCATCACTGTCCCTCCATCACTGACCCTCCATCACTGTCCCTCCATCACTATCTCTCCACCACTGACCCTCCATCACTGACCCTCCATCACTGTCCCTCCATTACTGTCCCTCCCTCACTGACCCTCCATCACTGTCCCACCATTACTGACCCTCCCTCACTGTGCCTCCACCACTGACCCTCCATCACTTTCCCCATCACTGTCCCTCCATCACTGACCCTCCATCACTGACCCTCCACCAGTGACGCTCCACCACTGACCCTCCACCATTGTCCCTCCATCACTGTCCCTCCATAACTGTCCCTCCATCACTGACTCTCCATCACTGACCCTCCATCACTTTCCCCCATCACTGACCCGCCATCACTGACCCTCCACAACTGACCCTCCATTATTGTCCCTCCACCACTGACCCTCCACCACTGTCCCTCCCTCACTGACCCTCCACCACTGACCCTCCATCACTTTACCCACATCACTGACCCTCCATCACAATCTCTCCACCACTGACCCCCCACCATTGACCATCCATCACTGACCCCCCACCACTGACCCCCCATCATTGACCCTCCATCACTGACCCTCCATCACTGACCCTCCACCACTGACCCTCCACCACTGACCCTCCACCACTGACCGTCCATCACTTTCCCCCATCACTCTCCCTCCATCACTGACCCTCCATCACTGTCCCTCCATCACTATCTCTCCACCACTGACCCTCCATCACTGACCCTCCATCACTGTCCCTCCATTACTGTCCCTCCCTCACTGACCCTCCATCACTGTCCCACCATTACTGTCCCTCCCTCACTGTGCCTCCACCACTGACCCTCCATCACTTTCCCCCATCACTGTCCCTCCATCACTGACCCTCCATTACTGACCCTCCATCACTGTCCCTCTATCACTGACCCTCCACCACTGACCCTCCATCACTTTCCCCCATCACTGTCCCTCCATCACTGACTCTCCATCACTGACCCTCCATCACTATCTCTCCACCACTATCCCTCCATCACTGACCCTCCATTACAGACCCTCCATCCCTGTCCCTCCACCACTGACCCTCCATCACTTTACCCGCATCACTGACCCTCCATCACAATCTCTCCAGCACTGAACCCCCACCATTGACCATCCATCACTGACCCCCCACCACTGACCCCCACCACTGACCTTCCACCACTGACCCTCCATCACTGACCCTCCATCACGATCTCTCCACCACTGACCCTCCACCACTGACCCTCCATCCCTGACCCTCTATCACTGTGCCTGCACCACTGACCATCCACCACTGACCCTCCATCAGAGTCCCCATCACTGACACTCCATCACTGACCCTCCTTCACTGACCCTCCATCCCTGTCCCTCCACCACTGTCCCTCCATCCCTGTCCCTCCATCACTGACCATCACTGTCTTCCACCATTGTCCCTTCACCATTGTCCCTCCACCACTGTCCCTCCATCACTGACCCTCCATCCCTGTCCCTCCATCCCTGTCCCTCCATCACTGGCCCTCCATCCCTGTCCCTCCATCACTGACCCTCCATCCCTGTCCCTCCATCCCTGTCCCTCCATCACTGGCCCTCCATCCCTGTCCCTCCAACCCTGTCCCTCCACCACTGACCATCACTGTCCTCCACCATTGTCCCTTCACCATTGTCCCTCCACCACTGTCCCTCCATCACTGACCCTCCTTCATTATCCCTCCATCACTGACCCTCCATCACTGACCCTCCACCATTGTCCCTTCACCATTGTCCCTCCACCACTGTCCCTCCATCCCTGTCCCTCCATTCCTGTCCCTCCATCCCTGACCCTCCATCACCTGTCCCTCGTTCATTGTCCCTCCATCACTGTCCCTCCATTACTGTCCCTCCATCACTGACCCTCCATCACTGACCCTCCACCACTGACCCTCCATCACTGACGCTCCACCACAGATGCTCCACCACTGACCCTCCACCACTGACCGTCCATCACTGTCCCTCCATCACTGACCCTCCATTACTGTCCCTCCATCCCTGTCCCTCAATCACTGGCCCTCCATTACTATCCCTCCATCCCTGTCCCTCCATCCCTGTACTTCCACCACTGACCCTCCATCACTTGTGCCTCGTTCATTGTCCCTCCATCACTGACCCTCCATCACTGTCCCTCCATCACTAACCCTCCATCACTGACCTTCCACCAATGTTCCTCTATCACTATCTCTCCACCACTGACCCTCCATCACTGACCCTCCATCACTGACCCTCCATCACTGTCCCTCCATCACTGACCCTCCACCACTGACCCTCCATTACTGTCCCTCCATCACTGACCCTCCTTCATTGTCCCTCCATCACTGACCCTCCATTACTGACCCTCCACCATTGTCCCTTCACCATTGTCCCTCCACCACTGTCCCTCCATCCCTGTCCCTCCATCACTGCCCTCCATCCCTGTCCCTCCAACCCTGTCCCTCCACCACTGACCATCACTGTCCTCCACCATTGTCCCTTCACCATTGTCCCTCCACCACTGTCCCTCCATCCCTGTCCCTCCATCACTGCCCTCCATCCCTGTCCCTCCATCCCTGTTCCTCCACCACTGACCCTCCATCCCTGTCCCTCCATCCCTGTTCCTCCATCACTGGCCCTCCATCCCTGTCCCTCCATCACTGACCCTCCTTCATTGTCCCTACATCCCTGTCCCTCCATCACTGTCTCTCCATCTCTGACCCTCCATTCCTGTCCCTCCATCCCTGTCCCTCCCTCCCTGTCCCTCCATTCCTGTCCCTCCATCCCTGTCCCTCTATCACTGACCCTCTATTACTGTCCCTCCATCCCTGTCCCTCCACCACTGTCCTTCCATCCCTGTCCCTCTATCACTGACCCTCCATTACTGTCCCTCCATCCCTGTCCCTCCACCAGTGACGCTCCACCACTGACCCTCCACCATTGTCCCTCCACCACTGACCCTCCATCACTGACTCTCCATCACTGACCCTCCATCACTTTCCCCCATCACTGACCCACCATCACTGACCCTCCACAACTGATCCTCCATTATTGTCCCTCCACCACTGACCCTCCACCACTGTCCCTCCATCACTGTCCCTCCATCACTGTCCCTCCACCACTGACCCTCCACCACTGTCCCTCCCTCACTGACCCTCCACCACTGACCCTCCATCACTTTACCCGCATCACAGACCCTCCATCACGATCTCTCCACCACTGACCCCCCACCATTGACCATCCATCACTGACCCCCCACCACTGACCCCCCACCATTGACCATCCATCACTGACCCTCCACCACTGACCCTCCACCACTGACCGTTCATCACTTTCCCTCCATCACTGTCCCTCCATCACTGACCCTCCATCACTGACCCTCCATCACTGTCCCGCCATCACTATCTCTCCACCACTATCCCTCCATCACTGTCCCACCATTACTGTCCCTCCCTCACTGTGCCTCCACCACTGACCCTCCATCACTTTCCCCCATCACTGTCCCTCCATCACTGACTCTCCATCACTAACCCTCCATCACTATCTCTCCACCACTGTCCCTCCATCACTGACCCTCCATTACTGACCCTCCATCACTGTCCCTCCCTCACTGACCCTCCACCACTGACCCTCCATCACTTTCCCCCATCACTGTCCCTCCATCACTGACTCTCCATCACTGACACTCCATCACTGTCCCTCCCTCACTGACCCTCCACCACTGACCCTCCATCACTTTCCCCCATCACTGTCCCTCCATCACTGACTCTCCATCACTGACACTCCATCACTGTCCCTCCATCACTGTCCCTCCCTCACTGACCCTCCACCACTGACCCTCCATCACTTTCCCCCATCACTGACCCTCCATCACTGACCCTCCATCACTGTCCCTCCATCACTGTCCCTACATCACTGACCCTCCATCACTGTCCCTCCACCACTGTCCCTCCATTACTGTCCCTCCATCACTGACCCTCAATCACTGACCCTCCATCCCTGTCCCTCCATCACTGACCCTCCATCACTGTCCCTCCATTACTGTGCCTTCATCACTGACCCTTCACCACTGACCCTCCATCTGAGTCCCCATCACTGACACTCCATCACTCACCCTCCACTACTGACCCTCCATCCCTGTCCCTCCACCACTGTCCCTCCATCCCTGTCCCTCTATCACTGACCCTCCATTACTGTCCTTCCATCCCTGTCCCTCCAACACTGACCCTCCACCACTGACCCTCCACCATTGTCCCTCCACCACTGACCCTCCATCACTGACTCTCCATCACTGACCCTCCATCACTTTCCCCCACCACTGACCCTCCATCACTGACCCTCCACAACTGACCCTCCATTATTGTCCCTCCACCACTGACCCTCCACCACTGTCCCTCCATCACTGTCCCTCCATCACTGTCCCTCCACCACTGACCCTCCACCACTGTCCCTCCCTCACTGACCCTCCACCACTGACCCTCCATCACGATCTCTCCACCACTGACCCCCCACCATTGACCATCCATCACTGACCCCCCACCACTGACCCCCCACCATTGACCATTCATCACTGACCCTCCACCACTGACCCTCCACCACTGACCGTTCATCACTTTCCCTCCATCACTGTCCCTCCATCACTGACCCTCCATCACTGACCCTCCATCACTGTCCCTCCATCACTATCTCTCCACCACTATCCCTCCATCACTGTCCCTCCATTACTGTCCCACCATTACTGTCCCTCCCTCACTGTGCCTCCACCACTGACCCTCCATCACTTTCCCCCATCACTGTCCCTCCATCACTGACTCTCCATCACTGACCCTCCATCACTATCTCTCCACCACTGTCCCTCCCTCACTGACCCTCCACCACTGACCCTCCATCACTTCCCCCATCACTGTCCCTCCATCACTGACTCTCCATCACTGACACTCCATCACTGTCCCTCCATCACTGTCCCTCCCTCACTGACCCTCCACCACTGACCCTCCATCACTTTCCCCCATCACTGTCCCTCCATCACTGACCCTACATTACTGACCCTCCATCACTGACCCTCCATCACTGACCCTCCATCACTGTCCCTCCATCACTGACCCTCCATCACTGTCCCTCCACCACTGTCCCTCCATTACTGTCCCTCCATCACTGACCCTCAATCACTGACCCTCCATCCCTGTCCCTCCATCACTGACCCTCCATCACTGTCCCTCCATTACTGTGCCTTCATCACTGACCCTTCACCACTGACCCTCCATCTGAGTCCCCATCACTGACACTCCATCACTCACCCTCCACTACTGACCCTCCATCCCTGTCCCTCCACCACTGTCCCTCCATCCCTGTCCCTCTATCACTGACCCTCCATTACTGTCCCTCCATCCCTGTCCCTCCACCAGTGACGCTCCACCACTGACCCTCCACCATTGTCCCTCCACCACTGACCCTCCATCACTGACTCTCCATCACTGACCCTCCATCACTTTCCCCCATCACTGACCCTCCATCACTGACCCTCCACAACTGACCCTCCATTATTGTCCCTCCACCACTGACCCTCCACCACTGTCCCTCCATCACTGTCCCTCCATCACTGTCCCTCCATCACTGACCCTCCACCACTGTCCCTCCCTCACTGACCCTCCACCACTGACCCTCCATCACTTTACCCGCATCACAGACCCTCCATCACGATCTCTCCACCACTGACCCCCCACCATTGACCATCCATCACTGACCCCCCACCACTGACCCCCCACCATTGACCATCCATCACTGACCCTCCACCACTGACCCTCCACCACTGACCGTTCATCACTTTCCCTCCATCACTGTCCCTCCATCACTGACCCTCCATCACTGACCCTCCATCACTGTCCCTCCATCACTATCTCTCCACCACTATCCCTCCATCATTGTCCCTCCATTACTGTCCCACCATTACTGTCCCTCCCTCACTGTGCCTCCACCACTGACCCTCCATCACTTTCCCCCATCACTGTCCCTCCATCACTGACTCTCCATCACTGACCCTCCATCACTATCTCTCCACCACTGTCCCTCCATCACTGACCCTCCATTACTGACCCTCCATCACTGTCCCTCCCTCACTGACCCTCCACCACTGACCCTCCATCACTTCCCCCATCACTGTCCCTCCATCACTGACTCTCCATCACTGACACTCCATCACTGTCCCTCCATCACTGTCCCTCCCTCACTGACCCTCCACCACTGACCCTCCATCACTTTCCCCCATCACTGTCCCTCCATCACTGACCCTCCATTACTGACCCTCCATCACTGACCCTCCATCACTGACCCTCCATCACTGTCCCTCCATCACTGTCCCTACATCACTGACCCTCCATCACTGTCCCTCCACCACTGTCCCTCCATTACTGTCCCTCCATCACTGACCCTCAATCACTGACCCTCCATCCCTGTCCCTCCATCACTGACCCTCCATCACTGTCCCTCCATTACTGTGCCTTCTTCACTGACCCTTCACCACTGACCCTCCATCTGAGTCCCCATCACTGACACTCCATCACTCACCCTCCACTACTGACCCTCCATCCCTGTCCCTCCACCACTGTCCCTCCATCCCTGTCCCTCTATCACTGACCCTCCATCACTGTCCCTCCATCACTGACCCTCCACCACTGACCCTCCACCACTGACCCTCCATCACTTTCCCCCATCACTGTCCCTCCATCACTGACCCTCCATCACTGTCCCTCCATCACTATCTCTCCACCACTGACCCTCCATCACTGACCCTCCATCACTGTCCCACCATTACTGACCCTCCATCACTGTCCCTCCATCACTGTCCCTACATCACTGACCCTCCATCACTGACCCTCCATCCCTGTCCCTCCATCACAGACCCTCCATCACTGTCCCCCCATCACTGTCCCTCCACCACTGACCCTCCATCACTGACCCTCCATCACTGACCCTCCATCACTGTCCCTCCATTACTGTCCCTCCCTCCCTGTCCCTCCATCACTGACCCTCCATCCTTGTCCCCCCATCACTGTCCCTCCATCACTGACCCTCCATCCCTGTCCCTCCATCACTATCTCTCCACCACTGACCCCCCACCACTGACCCTCCACCATTGACCCTCCATCACTGACCCCCCACCACTGACCCCCCACCATTGTCCCTCCATCACTGACCCTCCATCACTGACCCTCCATCACTATCCCTCTATCACTGGCCCTCCACCACTGACCCTCCACCACTGACCCTCCATCACTTTCCCCCATCACTGTCCCTCCATCACTGTCCCTCCATCACTATCCCTCCATTACTGTCCCTCCATTACTGTCACTCCATCACTGACCCTCCACCACTGACCCTCCATCACTTTCCCCCATCACTGACCCTCCACCACTGACCCTCCATCACTTTCCCCCATCACTGTCCCTCCATCACTGACCCTCCATCACCATCCCTCTATCACCGACCCTCCACCACTGACCCTCCACCACTGACCCTCCATCACTTTCCCCCATCACTGTCCCTCCATCACTGTCCCTCCATCACTATCCCTCCATTACTGTGCCTTCATCACTGACCCTCCACCATTGACCCTCCATCTGAGTCCCCATCACTGACACTCCATCACTCACCCTCCACTACTGACCTTCCTTCACTGTCCCTCCATCACTGACCCTCCATCACTGGCCCTCCATCACTGAACCACCATCACTGACCGTCCATTACTGTCCCTCCATCACTGACCCTCCACCACTGACCCTCCACCACTGACCCTTCACCACTGACCCTCCATCACTTTCCCCCATCACTGTCCCTCCATCACTGACCCTCCATCACTGTCCCTCCATCACTACCTCTCCATTACTGTCCCTCCCTCACTGACCCTCCATCACTGTCCCACCATTACTGACCCTCCCTCACTGTGCCTCCACCACTGACCCTCCATCACTTTCCCCCATCACTGACCGTCCATTACTGTCCCTCCATCACTGACCCTCCACCACTGACCCTCCACCACTGACCCTTCACCACTGACCCTCCATCACTTTCCCCCATCACTGTCCCTCCATCACTGACCCTCCATCACTGTCCCTCCATCACTACCTCTCCATTACTGTCCCTCCCTCACTGACCCTCCATCACTGTCCCACCATTACTGACCCTCCCTCACTGTGCCTCCACCACTGACCCTCCATCACTTTCCCCCATCACTGTCCCTCCATCACTGACCCTCCATCACTGACCCTCCACCAGTGACGCTCCACCACTGACCCTCCACCATTGTCCCTCCATCACTGTCCCTCCATCACTGTCCCTCCATCACTGACTCTCCATCACTGACCCTCCATCACTTTCCCCCATCACTGACCCTCCATCACTGACCCTCCACAACTGACCCTCCATTATTGTCCCTCCACCACTGACCCTCCACCACTGTCCCTCCCTCACTGACCCTCCATCACTTTACCCGCATCACTGACCCTCCATCACGATCTCTCCACCACTGACCCCCCACCATTGACCATCCATCACTGACCCCCCACCACTGACCCCCCACCATTGACCCTCCATCACTGACCCTCCATCACTGACCCTCCACCACTGACCCTCCACCACTTTCCTCCATCACTATCTCTCCACCACTGACCCTCCATCACTGACCCTCCATCACTGTCCCTCCATTACTGTCCTTCCCTCACTGACCCTCCATCACTGACCCTCCACCACTGACCCTCCACCACTTTCCTCCATCACTATCTCTCCACCACTGTCCCTCCATCACTGACCCTCCATCACTGTCCCACCATTACTGTCCCTCCCTCACTGTGCCTCCACCACTGACCCTCCATCACTTTCCCCCATCACTGTCCCTCCATCACTGACCCTCCATTACTGACCCTCCATCACTGTCCCTCTTTCACTGACCCTCCACCACTGACCCTCCATCACTTTCCCCCATCACTGTCCCTCCATCACAGACTCTCCATCACTGACCCTCCATCACTATCTCTCCACCACTATCCCTCCATCACTGACCCTCCATTACAGACCCTCCATCCCTGTCCCTCCACCACTGACCCTCCATCACTTTACCCGCATCACTGACCCTCCATCACAATCTCTCCACCACTGACCCTCCACCACTGACCCTCCATCACTGACCCTCCATCACGATCTCTCCACCACTGACCCTCCACCACTGACCCTCCATCCCTGACCCTCCATCACTGTGCCTGCACCACTGACCATCCACCACTGACCCTCCATCAGAGTCCCCATCACTGACACTCCATCACTGACCCTCCTTCACTGACCCTCCATCCCTGTCCCTCCACCACTGTCCCTCCATCCCTGTCCCTCCATCACTGACCATCACTGTCTTCCACCATTGTCCCTTCACCATTGTCCCTCCACCACTGTCCCTCCATCACTGACCCTCCATCCCTGTCCCTCCATCCCTGTCCCTCCATCACTGGCCCTCCATCCCTGTCCCTCCATCACTGACCCTCCATCCCTGTCCCTCCATCCCTGTACTTCCACCACTGACCCTCCATCACTTGTGCCTCGTTCATTGTCCCTCCATCACTGACCCTCCATCACTGTCCCTCCATCACTAACCCTCCATCACTGACCCTCCATCACTGACCCTCCATCACTGTCCCTCCATCACTGACCCTCCACCACTGACCCTCCATTACTGTCCCTCCATCACTGACCCTCCTTCATTGTCCCTCCATCACTGACCCTCCATTACTGACCCTCCACCATTGTCCCTTCACCATTGTCCCTCCACCACTGTCCCTCCATCCCTGTCCCTCCATCACTGCCCTCCATCCCTGTCCCTCCATCCCTGTCCCTCCACCACTGACCATCACTGTCCTCCACCATTGTCCCTTCACCATTGTCCCTCCACCACTGTCCCTCCATCCCTGTCCCTCCATCACTGCCCTCCATCCCTGTCCCTCCATCCCTGTTCCTCCACCACTGACCCTCCATCCCTGTCCCTCCATCCCTGTTCCTCCATCACTGGCCCTCCATCCCTGTCCCTCCATCACTGACCCTCCTTCATTGTCCCTACATCCCTGTCCCTCCATCACTGTCTCTCCATCTCTGACCCTCCATTCCTGTCCCTCCATCCCTGTCCCTCCCTCCCTGTCCCTCCATTCCTGTCCCTCCATCCCTGACCCTCCATCACCTGTCCCTCGTTCATTGTCCCTCCATCACTGACCCTCCATTACTGACCCACCATCACTGACCCTCCACCACTGACCCTCCATCACTGTCCCTCCATCACTGACCCTCCATTACTGTCCCTCCATCCCTGTCCCTCAATCACTGACCCTCCATTACTATCCCTCCATCCCTGTCCCTCCATCCCTGTACTTCCACCACTGACCCTCCATCACTTGTGCCTCGTTCATTGTCCCTCCATCACTGACCCTCCATCACTGTCCCTCCATCACTATCTCTCCACCACTGACCCTCCATCACTGACCCGCCATCACTGTCCCTCCATCACTGTCCCTCCATCACTGACCCTCCATCACTGTCCCTCCATCACTATCTCTCCACCACTGACCCCCCACCACTGACCCTCCATCACTGTCCCTCCATCACAGACCCTCCACCACTGACCCTCCATCACTGTCCCTCCATTACTGACCCTCCACCACTGACCGTCCACCACTGCCCCTCCATCCCTGTCCCTCCTTCATTGTCCCTCCATCACTGTCCTTCCACTACTGACCCTCCATCACCTGTCCCTCGTTCATTGTCCCTCCATCACTGACCCTCCACCACTGACCCTCCATCACTGTCCCTCCATTACTATTCCTCCAACACTGACCCTCCATCACTATCTCTCCACCACTGACCCTCCGCCACTGACTCTCCATCTGAGTCCCCATCACTGACCCTCCCTCACTGACCCTCCCTCACTGACCCTCCATTACTGTCCCACCATCCCTGTCCCTCCATCACTGTTCCTCCATCCCTGTCCCTCCATCCCTGTCCCTCCATCCCTGTCCCTCCATCACTGTCCCTCCATCACTGACCCTCCATCACGGACCCTCCATCACTGACCCTCCATCACAGTCCCTCCATCTCTGTCCCTCCCTCACTGACCCTCCATCACTGACCGTCCATCACTGACCCTCCACCATTGTCCCTCCACCACTGTCCCTCCATCACTGACCCTCCACCACTGACCCTCCATCACTATCTCTCCACCACTGACCCTCCTTCACTGACCCTCCATCCCTGACCCTCCATCAATGTCCCTCCAGCACTGTCCCTCCATTGCTGTCCCTCCCTCACTGACGCTCCATCACTGTCCCCCCATAACTGTCCCTCCATCATTGACCGTCCATCACTGACCCTCCACCACTGACCCTCCACCACTGACCCTCAATCACTGACCCTCCATCACTGTCCCTCCACCGCTGACCCTCCATCACTGATCCTCCGTCACTGTCCTTCCATCACTGTCCCTCCATCACTGTCCTTCCATCACTGTCCCTCCACCACTGTCCTTCCATTACTGTCCCTCCATCCCTTTCCCTCCACCACTGACCCTCCATCACTGTCCCTCCATCACTGACCCTCCATCACTGACCCTCCACCATTGACCCTCCATTACTGTCCCTCCACCGCTGACCGTCCACCACTGTCCCTCCATCACTGACCCTCCAACACTGTCCCTCCACCACTGTCCCTCCATCATTGTCCCTCCATTACTGACCCTCCACTACTGACCCTCCACCACAGTCCCTCCATCACTGACCCTCCATCACCGTCCCTCCATCACTGACCGTCCACCACTGACCCTCCACCACTGACCCTCCATTACTGTCCCTCCATCACTGACCCTCCACCACTGACCCTCCATCACTGTCCCTCCATCACTGTCCCTCAATCACTGACCCTCCATCACTGTCCCTCCACCACTGACCCTCCATTACTGTCCCTCCATCCCTTTCCCTCCACCACTGACCCTCCATTACTGTCCCTCCATCACTGACCCTCCATCACTGACCCTCCATCACCGTCCCTCCATCACTGACCGTCCACCACTGACCCTCCACCACTGACCCTCTATCACTGACCCTCTATCACTGACCCTCCACCACTGACCCTCCATCACTTTCCCCCATCACTGTCCCTCCATCACTGACTCTCCATCACTGACCCTCCATCACTATCTCTCCACCACTATCCCTCCATCACTGACCCTCCATTACAGACCCTCCATCCCTGTCCCTCCACCACTGACCCTCCATCACTTTACCCGCATCACTGACCCTCCATCACAATCTCTCCAGCACTGAACCCCCACCATTGACCATCCATCACTGACCCCCCACCACTGACCCCCCACCACTGACCTTCCACCACTGACCCTCCATCACTGACCCTCCACCACTGTCCCTCCACCACTGACCCTCCACCACTGACCCTCCATCCCTGACCCTCTATCACTGTGCCTGCACCACTGACCATCCACCACTGACCCTCCATCAGAGTCCCCATCACTGACACTCCATCACTGACCCTCCTTCACTGACCCTCCATCACTGTCCCTCCACCACTGTCCCTCCATCCCTGTCCCTCCATCACTGACCATCACTGTCTTCCACCATTGTCCCTTCACCATTGTCCCTCCACCACTGTCCCTCCATCACTGACCCTCCATCCCTGTCCCTCCATCCCTGTCCCTCCATCACTGGCCCTCCATCCCTGTCCCTCCATCACTGACCCTCCATCCCTGTCCCTCCATCCCTGTCCCTCCATCACTGGCCCTCCATCCCTGTCCCTCCAACCCTGTCCCTCCACCACTGACCATCACTGTCCTCCACCATTGTCCCTTCACCATTGTCCCTCCACCACTGTCCCTCCATCACTGACCCTCCTTCATTGTCCCTCCATCACTGACCCTCCATCACTGACCCTCCACCATTGTCCCTTCACCATTGTCCCTCCACCACTGTCCCTCCATCCCTGTCCCTCCATCACTGTCCCTCCATCCCTGTCCCTCCATCCCTGTCCCTCCACCACTGACCCTCCATCGCTGTCCCTCCATCCCTGTTCCTCCATCACTGGCCCTCCATCCCTGTCCCTCCATCACTGACCCTCCTTCATTGTCCCTATATCCCTGTCCCTCCATCACTGTCTCTCCATCTCTGACCCTCCCTCCCTCCCTGTCCCTCCATCCCTGTCCCTCCCTCCCTCCCTGTCCCTCCATTCCTGTCCCTCCATCCCTGACCCTCCATCACCTGTCCCTCCATCACTGACCCTCCATCACTGACCCTCCACCACTGACCCTCCATCACTGACGCTCCACCACAGATGCTCCACCACTGACCCTCCACCACTGACCGTCCATCACTGTCCCTCCATCACTGACCCTCCATTACTGTCCCTCCATCCCTGTCCCTCAATCACTGGCCCTCCATTACTATCCCTCCATCCCTGTCCCTCCATCCCTGTACTTCCACCACTGACCCTCCATCACTTGTGCCTCGTTCATTGTCCCTCCATCACTGACCCTCCATCACTGTCCCTCCATCACTAACCCTCCATCACTGACCTTCCACCAATGTTCCTCCACCACTGACCCTCCATTACTGTTCCTCCATCACTGACCCTCCTTCATTGTCCCTCCATCACTGACCCTCCATTACTGACCCTCCACCATTGTCCCTTCACCATTGTCCCTCCACCACTGCCCCTCCATCCCAGTCCCTCCATCACTGCCCTCCATCCCTGTCCCTCCAACCCTGTCCCTCCACCACTGACCACCACTGTCCTCCACCATTGTCCCTTCACCATTGTCCCTCCACCACTGACCCTCCATCACTGACCCTCCATCACGATCTCTCCACCACTGACCCTCCACCACTGACCCTCCATCCCTGACCCTCCATCACTGTGCCTGCACCACTGACCCTCCACCACTGACCCTCCATCAGAGTCCCCATCACTGACACTCCATCACTGACCCTCCTTCACTGACCCTCCATCCCTCTCCCTCCACCACTGTCCCTCCATCCCTGTCCCTCCATCACTGACCATCACTGTCTTCCACCATTGTCCCTTCACCATTGTCCCTCCACCACTGTCCCTCCATCACTGACCCTCCATCCCTGTCCCTCCATCCCTGTCCCTCCATCACTGGCCCTCCATCCCTGTCCCTCCATCACTGACCCTCCATCCCTGTCCCTCCATCCCTGTCCCTCCATCACTGGCCCTCCATCCCTGTCGCTCCAACCCTGTCCCTCCACCACTGACCATCACTGTCCTCCACCATTGTCCCTTCACCATTGTCCCTCCACCACTGTCCCTCCATCACTGACCCTCCTTCATTGTCCCTCCATCACTGACCCTCCATCACTGACCCTCCACCATTGTCCCTTCACCATTGTCCCTCCACCACTGTCCCTCCATCCCTGTCCCTCCATCACTGTCCCTCCATCCCTGTCCTTCCATCCCTGTCCCTCCACCACTGACCCTCCATCGCTGTCCCTCCATCCCTGTTCCTCCATCACTGGCCTTCATCCCTGTCCCTCCATCACTGACCCTCCTTCATTGTCCCTATATCCCTGTCCCTCCATCACTGTCTCTCCATCTCTGACCCTCCCTCCCTCCCTGTCCCTCCATCCCTGTCCCTCCCTCCCTCCCTGTCCCTCCATTCCTGTCCCTCCATCCCTGACCCTCCATCACCTGTCCCTCGTTCATTGTCCCTCCATCACTGTCCCTCCATTACTGTCCCTCCATCACTGACCCTCCATCACTGACCCTCCACCACTGACCCTCCATCACTGACGCTCCACCACAGATGCTCTACCACTGACCCTCCACCACTGACCGTCCATCACTGTCCCTCCATCACTGACCCTCCATTACTGTCCCTCCATCCCTGTCCCTCAATCACTGGCCCTCCATTACTATCCCTCCATCCCTGTCCCTCCATCCCTGTACTTCCACCACTGACCCTCCATCACTTGTGCCTCGTTCATTGTCCCTCCATCACTGACCCGCCATCACTGTCCCTCCATCACTAACCCTCCATCACTGACCTTCCACCAATGTTCCTCTATCACTATCTCTCCACCACTGACCCTCCATCACTGACCCTCCATCACTGACCCTCCATCACTGTCCCTCCATCACTGACCCTCCACCACTGACCCTCCATTACTGTCCCTCCATCACTGACCCTCCTTCATTGTCCCTCCATCACTGACCCTCCATTACTGACCCTCCACCATTGTCCCTTCACCATTGTCCCTCCACCACTGTCCCTCCATCCCTGTCCCTCCATCACTGCCCTCCATCCCTGTCCCTCCAACCCTGTCCCTCCACCACTGACCATCACTGTCCTCCACCATTGTCCCTTCACCATTGTCCCTCCACCACTGTCCCTCCATCCCTGTCCCTCCATCACTGCCCTCCATCCCTGTCCCTCCATCCCTGTTCCTCCACCACTGACCCTCCATCCCTGTCCCTCCATCCCTGTTCCTCCATCACTGGCCCTCCATCCCTGTCCCTCCATCACTGACCCTCCTTCATTGTCCCTACATCCCTGTCCCTCCATCACTGTCTCTCCATCTCTGACCCTCCATTCCTGTCCCTCCATCCCTGTCCCTCCCTCCCTGTCCCTCCATTCCTGTCCCTCCATCCCTGACCCTCCATCACCTGTCCTTCGTTCATTGTCCCTCCATCACTGACCCTCCATTACTGACCCACCATCACTGACCCTCCACCACTGACCCTCCATCACTGTCCCTCCATCACTGACCCTCCATTAATGTCCCTCCATCCCTGTCCCTCAATCACTGACCCTCCATTACTATCCCTCCATCCCTGTCCCTCCATCCCTGTACTTCCACCACTGACCCTCCATCACTTGTGCCTCGTTCATTGTCCCTCCATCACTGACCCTCCATCACTGTCCCTCCATCACTATCTCACCACCACTGACCCTCCATCACTGACCCGCCATCACTGTCCCTCCATCACTGTCCCTCCATCACTGACCCTCCATCACTGTCCCTCCATCACCATCTCTCCACCACTGACCCCCCACCACTGACCCTCCATCACTGTCCCTCCATCACAGACCCTCCACCACTGACCCTCCATCACTGTCCCTCCATTACTGACCCTCCACCACTGACCGTCCACCACTGACCCTCCATCACCTGTCCCTCGTTCATTGTCCCTCCATCACTGACCCTCCACCACTGACCCTCCATCACTGTCCCTCCATTACTATTCCTCCAACACTGACCCTCCATCACTATCTCTCCACCACTGACCCTCCGCCACTGACTCTCCATCTGAGTCCCCATCACTGACCCTCCCTCACTGACCCTCCCTCACTGACCCTCCATTACTGTCCCACCATCCCTGTCCCTCCATCACTGTTCCTCCATCCCTGTCCCTCCATCACTGTTCCTCCATCCCTGTCCCTCCATCACTGTCCTTCCATCACTGACCCTCATCACGGACCCTCCATCACTGACCCTCCATCACAGTCCCTCCATCTCTGTCCCTCCCTCACTGACCCTCCATTACTGACCGTCCATCACTGACCCTCCACCATTGTCCCTCCACCACTGTCCCTCCATTACTGACCCTCCACCACTGACCCTCCATCACTATCTCTCCACCACTGACCCTCCATCACTGACCCTCCACCATTGTCCCTCCACCACTGTCCCTCCATCACTGACCCTCCACCACTGACCCTCCATCACTGTCTCTCCACCACTGACCCTCCTTCACTGACCCTCCATCCCTGACCCTCCATCACTGTCACTCCAGCACTGTCCCTCCATTGCTGTCCCTCCCTCACTGACCCTCCATCACTGTCCCCCCATAACTGTCCCTCCATCATTGACCGTCCATCACTGGCCCTCCACCACTGACCCTCCACCACTGACCCTCAATCACTGACCCTCCATCACTGTCCCTCCACCGCTGACCCTCCATCACTGATCCTCCGTCACTGTCCTTCCATCACTGTCCCTCCACCACTGTCCTTCCATTACTGTCCCTCCATCCCTTTCCCTCCACCACTGACCCTCCATCACTGTCCCTCCATCACTGACCCTCCATCACTGACCCTCCACCATTGACCCTCCATTACTGTCCCTCCACCGCTGACCGTCCACCACTGTCCCTCCATCACTGACCCTCCAACACTGTCCCTCCACCACTGTCCCTCCATCATTGTCCCTCCATTACTGACCCTCCACTACTGACCCTCCACCACAGTCCCTCCATCACTGACCCTCCATCACCGTCCCTCCATCACTGACCATCCACCACTGACCCTCCACCACTGACCCTCCATTACTGTCCCTCCATCACTGACCCTCCACCACTGACCCTCCATCACTGTCCCTCCATCACTGTCCCTCAATCACTGACCCTCCATCACTGTCCCTCCACCACTGACCCTCCATCACTGACCCTCCATCACCGTTCCTCCATCACTGACCGTCCACCACTGACCCTCCACCACTGACCCTCCATCACTGACCCTCCATCACTGACCCTCCACCACTGTCCCTCCATCACTGTCCCTCCACCACTGACCCTCCATTACTGTCCCTCCACCACTGACCCTCCATCACTGTCCCTCCATCACTGTCCCTCCACCACTGACCCTCCATTACCTCCCTCCACCACTGACCCTCCATCACTGACCCTCCATCACTGTCCCTCAATCACTGACCCTCCATCACTGTCCCACCACCACTGACCCTCCATTACTGTCCCTCCATCACTGTCCCTCCACCACTGACTCTCCACCACTGACCCTCCACCACTGATCCTCCGTCACTGACCCTCCACCACTGTCCCTCCACCACTGACCCTCCATTACTGTCCCTCCATCACTATCCCTCCACTGCTGACCCTCCACCACTGATCCTCCATCCCTTTCCCTCCACTACTGACCCTCCATCACTGTCCCTCCATCACTGACCCTCCATCACTGACCCTCCACTGCTGACCCTCCACCACTGACCTTCCATTACTCTCCCTCAATCACTGACCCTCCATCACTGACCCACCACCACTGTCCCTCCATCACTGACCCTCCACCGCTGACCCTCCATCACTGTCCCTCCACCACTGACCCTCCATCACTGAGCCTCCATCACTGACCCTCCACAGCTGACCACCACTGACCCTCCATTATTGTCCCTCCATCACTGACCCTCCATCACTGACCCTCCACCGCTGACCACCACTGACCCTCCATTACTGTTCCTCCACCACTGACCCTCCACCACTGTCCTTCCACCACTGACCCTCCATCCGTGGCCATCCATTACTGTCCCTCCACCACTGTCCCTCCATCACTGACCCTCCATCACTTACCCTCTATTACTGTCCCTCCATCACTATCTCTCCACCACTATCCCTCCATCACTGTCCCTCCATTACTGTCCCACCATTACTGTCCCTCCCTCACTGTGCCTCCACCACTGACCCTCCATCACTTTCCCCCATCACTGTCCCTCCATCACTGACTCTCCATCACTATCTCTCCACCACTGTCCCTCCACCACTGTCCCTCCATCACTGACCCTCCACCACTGACCCTCCATCACTGACCCTCCATCACTGACCCTCCATCCCTGACCCTCCATCCCTGACCCCCTATCACTGCCTTCCTCAATCTCTATTGGGTGTCTTTTCTCAGAAAGTTAATCTGAAAATCCTTGACGTTCTTCGTGAGTCCTGATTGCTCCCATCTCCTCGCGCTCCAGCGCCGAGCCTGACACCATCCAATCCACTGGTCTCTTGCTCTCCTCTCCAAATGCTTCCCATTGGGTGCCCGTCTCCAAAGGTTTGGAACGGCAGGTTTTTAACAGATAAGTCCTTGGTTCATTGTGAAGCAAACACATCAAGGAATATGAGGTAAAGGAAACAAACGTAGCATCAAGGGAGAGGAAATGTGAAGATTAACAAAATAACAGAGCAGATTTAATGGGCTGAATAGTCTCCTGTTCCAACGACTTATCATGCTCCTATATTAATTGGCCCTGTTCAATTTCTTGACCTTGTAATGTGGAATTCACAACGTGCAGTTAGGTTGTGTTCATATTCCACACCATGGATTAAACATTTAATCTTCTAAACAATTCTATCTCTCATTTAAAGGATGGTACATTCGTTCTAACTGACTCTGTCTTATTCGCTCCCTCATAAGGCATAAATAAAGAGCTGTGAAAGCGCCCTACATCTGACAGGATTACAGAGCGATATTAAATTAGAAACATTAGTTTCTTGGCTAAATGCCAGGCAAGATAGTACTGCTGCTAAAATCATGGTGTCATAGAGATGAGGCTGCAACTGATGGTTGCTGGGCCTGTGACAGCAACTCCAGCAGCAGACACATCGTCAAATAGAATTTGATTCCTTCACTCACAGGGAAATTATCGCTGCTTCCAAGAAGAGATTGTTTTTCAAACACAACTTTTCATAAAGAAAATGAGAAATCAGAATCCATTTCAGGGAAATCTTAATCCGGTTCAGTCGCATCAAAGCTGTGGCTGTGGGAAATCCCAAGGCAAAAACAGAGTTCACTTTATTCGAATATTCTAGGACTTTACAGACTGATATTTCACCACAAGTGAAGATAGTCTTCCCAAGATTCACGGAATTTTAATTTAATTGTCACGTGTACTGAGGCACATTGAAAACTTTGTCTTGTGAGCAATACAGGAAGATGAGAGTTAAGTAACATAGATAGTAAATAATAGGTAACCAGCAACAAACACAAAAACACAGGTACAGGCAAATGGTAAGAGTTTGTGAGTCCATTCAGTATTCTAACAACAGTCGGGTAGAAACTGTTTCGAACCAGTTGGTGCGTGTGTTCAGATTTCTGTACCTTCTCCCGCAGCACGGTGGCACAGTGGTTAGCACTGCTGCCTCACAGCACCAGGGACCCGGGTTCAATCCCCGCCTCAGGCGACTGACTGTGTGGAGTTTGCACATTCTCCCCGTGTCTGCGTGGGTTTCCTCCGGGTGCTCCGGTTTCCTCCCACAGTCCAAAGATGTGCAGGTCAGGTGCATTGGCCATGCTATATTGCCCGTAGTGTTAGGTAAGGGGTAAATGTAGGGGTATGGGTGGGTTACACTTCGGCGGGTCGGTGTGGACTTGTTGGGCCGAAGGGCCTGTTTCCACACTGTAATGTAATGTAATCTAATCTAATCTAATCCCCGATGGTAGAGGTTGTAGAAAAGCATTGCCAGGGTGGGATGGGTCTTTGAGAATGCTGGCGGCCTTTCCTTGACAGTGGGCCTGGTAGATGGATTCTATAGATGGGAGGTTGGCCTTTGCGATTGCCCAGGCCGAGTTCACCACTCTCTGTAACCGTCTCTGATTTTGAATGGTACAGTTGCCATACCAGGTAGTGATACATCCAGACAGGATGCTCTCAATGGTGCACCTATAAAATTTGGCAAGGGTATTCACCGTCATGCCAAATTTCCTCAGCTGCCTGAGGAGGAAGAGATGTTGTTGGGCCTTTGTAACCAGTGCTTCCACATGAAGAGTCCAAGAAGAATTGAAGGTAGATTTTTATGGAGACTGTTTTATGTGGAGATCATACTGGGACCCTGGAGTCTGCAGTGGGTTTGAACTTATTGGAAACAGGCTGATTGAGAGAAAGCAATGTCCGTTCAGCAGAGTGTTTGATTCTCCATCGAGTGTGTTCCAGGCCACTTCTCTGTACTCTGTACTTTCACAAGCTCCAAGGACACTCAAAGGCACACAGCAATTAACAATCAACGTCTAATTTAGCTTCAGTTAAACTGCCAATTAGCCGAAGGTCAAGAGGCAGATCGGATGGAGAGGAGATGAAGTTTAGATTTATAAGGATTAACTGTTTTCTTGCGGGTTTACCTTGGTTGGTTCCAATTCCTGTTTGTAGAAATAACTCGTTATTTAGAATGTTTCAGCCCAATATGTGACACTCGTTGTCTCAATCACACATTTCTCTATAAGGGCACTAATTGCTATTTGCTGTTACTTTCTGCTCCCTCTCTCTCCCCCTCCCTCTCCAGAGCTTTGTCTCACATTCCTGAGTATGGTCACTTAACAGACATCTGTGAATCTTAGTTTGAACCAATTCATCTCAAATTAACAATTGCCCCGATATTAACTGCTGTTTGAAGGAGAGCCTTCATATTCTCAACCCCTTTTGACTCCTCATTGACCTCACTCAAATTCTTCAGGTATCCCGGGACATGGACCAGCAGAATCGGCTTCTCTCCACCCACTCTGTTTGTTCACCACAATATCTTAAAACTTTGGGTCAAATCACCTCCTAACTTCAAAGAACTGCAACCCTAATCTCAATTTAATGTTAGGACAGGTGACTGAAAGTCATAGAATCATAGAGATTCACAGCACAGAAAAAGGCCCTTCAGCCCATCGAGTCTGTGATAGTCAAAAACAACCACCTCACTATTCTAATCCCATTTTCCAGCACTTGGCCCATTGCCCTGTACACCTTGTGAGTGTACATTTCAAAGCTGAATTAAAAGAGGTATATTGTAAAGGGTGTCTTAGAGGTTGGGAATAGATGGTGTGAGCTCAGAGCCTCGGTTAGCTGAATGCATGGCTCTCATAATGGAGTGTAGGAAATCAGGGTAGCGCAGGAGGCTAGAATCCCTGGAGCACCGAGCTCTCGGAAGGCTGTGGTACGGAGATACGGAAGGGAAACACCATGGAGGGACAAAAAAATCAGGATGAGAATTTTAAAATTAAGCTTTGCAGGACAAGGGACCAGTGTTGGTCAGCAAGTGTGGGATGGTGGGATATTAGACACTTCCACATGCATGTACCCATGTGCGCACACTCACATGCACAGCACACTTACATGTGAACATATGTATGTGCAGTAACTGGGGCTGTTATGTTCAAGGGACTGGTTGATCTTTTCCTCATGATGAACTTGACCTGCACAGCCCCTGACCACCTGGAGTGAGGTGAAACAGAGAGAGTCTGGAAACAGGGTCGTACTGAGGCATGTGACTCTATTAAACACTGCCATTGGGAGACCGGATTTAGGCTATTGCTAACTTCCTGATGTTGTTGGTCAATTTGTTCTTCGAAAAATATTGGTTCACTAAAAGTCCTGATCTTACTTCTTGTCTTCAGTTGAGTTAATAAACCTTCCATCACCTGAAATGAAAAGAAAACAGTCTGAGTGATAAATGTGTGCAGCCTCACCAACAGAAAATTAATTGCCTGCTTAAAATAGAAATGACTTGCTGGTTTCATGTCAGGTTTCAGCTGTTGTACCTGTAAAAGCAGATATTCATGTGCTGCATAAATCTGAGGTAAACCAGAGAAACAGACAGGTCTGGGACCCAAAACCTGAGAGAAGTGAGTGGCTGCAAAATGTTTGCATTCTGAATAAAAATTAACTTTTAGTGAGTCAGCTTGATGGAAATATGATTGCAAGCTGTTCCTCCAGAGCTTCTGAGGCCCTGCTTTACAAGGATGAGTGGAAACCCTTAGGTACTCAGACTGATTGCTCTCTGTGGGGTAGTACAATTTGTTGAGAAATGACTGTACTGGGTTCTGAAATTCCCTCAATGTGACTGTGTAACTGTATTGTCTAGACCAAAAGAGCACATTCACAGGGCAATGTGGACAGCGAGATTTTTAAAGGCAAGCTGTCCTCGACATTTCAATTTAAGGAGCACCTTTATTAATGCAGAGGTGTCTGCGACATTAGCAGTCACATGGCTTTGAAAATATTACTTTTAGATGTGCTGCTCTCAATAAGAGTGTCTGGGATGTCATGGAAAGCTCAAATAGTTTAAACTTGTCCCTTAGGGAAGGAAGCCTGCCGTCCTTACCCAGTCTGGGTCTGTGCGTGAACCCAGTGGTTGTCTATTCGCTGCCCTCTGAGTTGGCCAAACTGCTCACTTCATTAACCACACTCCATCAGCAACTTCTCAAGGGAAACAAAAGATATCACTAAAGGCCTTACCAGTGGTACCCACAATCTGAGAAGTCATTTTCACAAGTATTGGGTGAGTTCATCCGAATAACTGAACTTGAGTTAGAGTGAAACAAAATCACCGTCAGTGCATAATATTTAAAGAGAAACTGTTCCCAGGAGGTGAAATGATCCCCAGCCCATTTTCTCTCTCCATGAGAAGCTTTTCTTCAATCATTTAAATTCATGTTAAACAGCCTCTCCTTCATTACCTTTATCCTGGTTTCCATGGTATCCCTTTTCTCATGAGAAGTTTTGTTCTCTTGTGCCCTTTCTTAAACATCAATCAAATTTATACAAAGGGATTGATTGTTCCCAACTTGGCTGGTATCATTTTATCTTTTTTGTAAGGGGATGTGGGTGTCACTGGACAAGCCAGTATTTATTACCCAGAAGGCCATTGCTGTGGGTCTGGGTCACATGTAGGCTTGGCTGAGCCATAATGGCAGATTTCCTTACTGAAAGGACATTACTGAACCAGATGTGTTTTTCCAACATTCTGGATCCCACAATGGGATCAGGTCAAATATGGACAAAGAAACCTCCCACATACCATCCTCACTCAGCTGATGAATCAGTATCCTCCATCACCGAGAGGGGCTCGGCAGCAGCATTACTGTTCGAGCTGGTCGGGTTCTAAAGGACATCGCTGCTAGACTGGGTCTGTGGCAGGTGGTGAGGGAACCAACAAGAGGGAAACACATACCTGTCCCCATCCTCACCAATCTGCCGGCAACAGATATATCTGTCCATGACAGTATCGGTAAGAGTGACCACAGTCCTTGTGGAGACAAAGTCCCACCTTCACATTGAGAATACCCTCCATCGTGTTGTGTGGCACTATCACCATGCTAAATGGGACAGACTTCAAACAGATCTAGTAGCTCAAGACTAGGCATCCATGAGGTAATGTGGGCCATCAACAGCAGCAGAACTGTACTCCAGCACAATCTGTAACCTCATGGCCCGGCATGTTCCCCACTCAACCATTACCATCAAGCCAGGGGATCAACCCGGGTTCAATGGAGAGTGTAGGAGGGCCTGCCTGGGGCAGCACCAGGCAAACCTGAAGATGAGGTGTCAACCTGGTGAGGCTACCAATTGGGACTACTCGCCAAACAGCATAAGCAACAAGTGACAGACAGAGCTAAGCGATCCCACAACCAATGGATCAGATCTAAGCTCTGCAGTCCTGGCTATTCAGTCATGAATGGTTGTGGGCAACTAAACAACTCACTGGAGGAGGAGTCTCCATAATATCCCCATCCTCAATGATGGAGGAACCCAGCACATCAGGGCAAAAAATAAAGCTGATGTTTTCTTAGCAATCTTCAGCCAGAAGTGTCAAGTGGATGATCCATCTCAGCCTCCTCCAGCGATCCCCAGTGTGACAGATAAGTGTCTCCAGCCAATTCGATTCACTCCGTGTGATATTAAGAATCAGTTGGAGGCACTAGATACTGCAGAGGCTACGGGCCCTGACAACATTCTGGCAATAGTACTGAGGACGTGTGCTCCAGAACTTGCTGTGCCCCTAGCCAAACTCTTCCAGTCCAGTTACAACACTGACACCTACCCAATAATGTGGAAACTTGCCCAGGTATGTCCTGTATAGAAAAACCAGGACAAGTCCATCCTGGCCAATTATCACCCATCAATCTACTCTCAATCATCAGTAAAGTGAGGGAAGGTGTCATCAACTGTGCTATAAAGCAGCATCCGCTCAGCAATAACCTGCTCAGTGACGCCCAGTTTGGGTCCCACCAAGGCCATCCTGACCTCATTACAGCCTTGGTTCAAACATGGACAAAAGAGCTGGATTCCAGAGGGGAGGGAGAGAGAGACAGTCCTTGACATCAAGGCTGCATTCGACCGAGTGGGGCATCAAGGAACCCGGGCAAAACTGGAATCAATGGGTGAGAGAAAGTGAGGACTGCAGATGCTGGAGATCAGAGCTGAAAATGTGTTGCTGGAAAAGCGCAGCAGGTCAGGCAGCATCCAAGGAGCAGGAGAATCAACGTTTCGGGCATAAGAAGGGCTTATGCCCTTCCTGAAGAAGGGCTTATGCCTGAAACGTTGATTCTCCTGTTCCTTGGGCGCTGCCTGACCTGCTGCGCTTTTCCAGCAACACATTTTCAGCTGGAATCAGTGGGTATCAGGGGGCAAACTCTCCGCTGGTTGGAGTCATACCTGGCACATAGGAAGATGGTTGTGATTGTTGGAGGTCAGTCACCTCAGCTCCAGGATATCTCTGATCTTCTCTCCATCATAAGGTCAGGAGTAGGGATGTTCGCTAATGATTGTGCAATGCTCAGGATCATTTGCAATGACGCTGATACTGAACCAAGTCCAAGTTCAAATGTAACACGATTTGGACAATGTCCAGGTTTGGGCTGACAAGTGGCAAATAACATGTGTGCCACACAAATGCCAAGCTATGACCATCACCAATAAGAGACAATCTAAACACCGTCCCCTAAAATTCAATGGTGTTACCATCACTGAATCCCCCACTATCAACATCCTGGGGAGTATTATTAGCCAGAAACTGAACTGGACTCATCACATAAATACAGCGATTACAAGAGCAGGTCAGAGGCTAAGAATCCTGCAGCGAGTAACCCACCTCCTGACTCCCCAAAACCTATTCACCATCTACAAGGCACAAGTCAGGAGTGTGCCGGAATACTCCCCACTTGTCTGGATGAGTGCAGCTCCAACAACACTCGAGAAGCTTGAAACCATCCAGGACAAAGCCCCCTAGACTAACACCACATCCACAAACATCCACTCCCTCCACCACGGATACTCAGTAACAGCAGAGTGTACCATCTGCAAGAGGGATTGCAGAAATTCACCAAAGATCCTGAGACAGCACCTTCCAAACCCATGATCACTTCCATCTAGAAGGACAAGGGCAGCAGATACATGGGAACACCACCCCCTGCAAGTTCCCCTCCGAGCCACTCACCATCCTGACTTGGAAATATATCGCCGTTCCTCATTGTCACTGGGTCAGAATCCTGAAATTCCCTCCCTAAGGGCATTGTGGGTCAACCCACAGCACATGGACTGCAGTGGTTCAGGAAGACAGCTTACCCCCACCTTCTCAAGGGGCAACTAGGGACAGGTAATAAGAGCTGGCCCAGTAAAAACACCCCATGGTGAATAAAAAACTGCCTCTGATGGGGCTTTGGTTCAATACATCTCCTCCGGAAAATTAGATTAGATTAGATTAGATTACTTTACAGTGTGGAAACAGGCCCTTCGGCCCAACAAGTCCACACCAACCCGCCGAAGTGCAAACCACCCATACCCCTACATTTACCCCTTACCTAACACTACGGACAATTTAGCATGGCCAATTCACCTGACCTGCACATCTTTGGACTGTGGGAGGAAACCGGAAACTGTGCCGCCCACCGTGCCGTGTGGGCGGCACGGTGGCACAGTGGTTAGCACTGCTGCCTCACAGCGCCTGAGACCCGGGTTCAATTCCCGCCTCAGGTGACTGACTGTGTGGAGTTTGCACGTTCTCCCCGTGTCTGCGTGGGTTTCCTCCGGGTGCTCCGGTTTCCTCCCACAGTCCAAAAGATGTGCAGGGTCAGGTGAATTGGCCATGCTAAATTGCCCGTAGTGTTAGGTAAGGGGTAAATGTAGGGGTATGGGTGGGTTTCGCTTCGGCGGGTCGGTGTGGACTTGTTGGGCCGAAGGGCCTGTTTCTACACTGCAATGTAATCTAAAAAAAAATCTAATCACCTGGAGGAAACCCACACAGACATAGGGAGAACGTGCAAACTCCACACAGTCAGTCGCCTGTGGAGGAAGAGACTTCAGAAAGTGAGGATACGTCAGAATTACAAAGGAGGAAAATTGTTCTAACTCAGAATGCCATAGCTGTACTTGGTTTATAATTTATGAGAATATTCTTGACCTCGTCTATTGACCCTTTACGTAATTTGGTTGCTGTTCCCTTATCATCCCAGTCCCTGGAGCTGAGATCCAGCAGACAGTTCTAATTATTTGTACTTTAACTGCCACTAATTCTGTCTTTGGTTACATGAGTGACCTTGTCAATGATTAATTGGATAGCTACCCCTGAGTATTGGAGCGCTGTATGACTCTGGTTATCGCATGTTCCCAACCTCCTCCTCCCCGCCACAGTTACATTCAAACCTCACTCTCTGCTCGTTGCATTATAATTGTATTGATATTCGGAAAGGATTTCTCAGATTGTTCAACCGATACACTTTGAAATCGATGCCTGATCTCCAGTGGGAAGTGTGATTGCCTGTTTATCAAAGGCTCTGTACTGTACAGTAAACAGAAGATATTGCCTTCCATTTTTGCACTTTTTTCATGGAATCCTGACAGTGTGGAAGCAAGCTATTCAGCCCATCGAGTCCACACTGACCCTTCAAAGGGCATCCCACCCAGTCCGAGCCCCCCACCTGTAACCCTGCATTTTCCATAGCTAATCCATCTCGTCTGCATACCCCTGGACATTATGGGGCAATTTAACGTGGCCAATCCACCTCACCTGCACATCTTTGGATTGTGACAGGAAATCTCACAGGGAGATTGTACAAAGTACATGCAGAATTGAAGCCAGGTCCCTGGTGCTGTGAGGGATCAGTGCTGACCGCTGAGCCACCATGCTGCCCCTCTATGACAGCATCTTATGCAGTTGAAGTTTTACCAAACGTATTTTACCAACACGAGTTAGTACGGGGTTCTGAGGGATTTAACCCCTTGCTGGATGAATGAAGTTGGATTTGAACTAAAACATAGAACATAGAACAGTACAGCACAGTAAGGCCCTTCAGCCCTCGATGTCGTGCCAACCTTTTACCCTACTCTAAGATCAGACTAACCTATGTACCCTTACCCTTCATTGTACTAACTTCCATGTGCTTATCCAAGAGTCGCTTAAATGACCCTAACATCTCTGACTTGACTACCACTGCTGGCATTGCATTCCATGCACCCACCACTCTCTGTGTAAAGAACCTACCTCTGACATCTCCCCTAAACCTTTTTCCAATCACCTTAAAATTATGTCCCCTCATGATAGCCATTTCTGCCTTGGGGAAAAAGTCTCTTGCTATCCACCTATCTGCGCCTCTCATCATCTTGTATCAAGTCACCTCTCATCCTTCTTCACTCCAATGAGGAAAGCCCTTTCTTCAGAAGACATGCCCTTCAGTCCAGGTACCATCCTGGTAAATCCCCTCTGCACCCTCTCTAAAGCTTCCACATTCTTCCTATAATGAGGCGACCAGAACTGAACACAATATTCCAAGTGTGGTCTAATCAGGTCTCTATAGAGCTGAAGTATAACCTCGTGGCTCTTAAACTCAATTCCCCTGGTAATGAAAGCCAACATAACATGCGCCTTCTTAACAAACCCTATCGACTTGGGTGGCAACTTTGAGTGATCTATGGACATGGACCCCAAGACCCCTCTGTTCCTTCACACTGCCAAGAATCCTGCCTTTAACCTTGTATCCTGCATTTAAATTCGGTTTCCAAAATAATTATCACTTCACACTTTTCCAGGTTGAACTCCATCTGCCATTTCTCAGCCCAGCTCTGCATCCTGTCAATGTCCCATTGTAACCTACATCAGCCCCTCCGCAGGGTTTTATGATGTTAGTCCGCTGCTGCGCTCTTTGCAGTTTGACCTTTCGATCTGCACCTTTTATCCTCTCCCACTCACCTCAGGCTTTGAAAATTTCACCACCCTTCGTGTCATCGGCAAACTTACTAACCCACCCTTCCACTTCCTCATCCAAGTCACTTATAAACATCACAAAGAGTAGAGGTTCCAGAACTGATCCCTACAGAACACCACTGGTCACCGAGCTCCAGACTGAATACTTTCCATCTACCACCACCCTCTGTAATCTATGGCCCAGCCAATTCAGTATTCAGACGGCCAGATTTCCCTGTATCCCATGCCTCCTTACTTTCGGAATGAGCCTACCATGAGGAACCTTATCAAATGCTTTGCTAAAATCCATGTACACCACATCCTCTGCTCAGTCTTTATCAATGTACTTTGTCACATCCTCAAAGAATTCAATAAGGTTTATGAGGCATGACCTGTCCCTTACATGGCCATGCTGACTATCTCTAATCAAAGCTGAAAATGTGTTGCTGGAAAAGCGCAGCAGGTCAGGCAGCATCCAAGGAACAGGAGAATCGATGTTTCGGGCATAAGCCCTTCTTCAGGCTTATGCCCGAAACGTCGAATCTCCTGTTCCCTGGATGCTGCCTGACCTGCTGCGCTTGTCCAGCAACACATTTTCAGCTCTGATCTCCAGCATCTGCAGCCCTCACGTTCTCTCTAATCAAACTATGGTTTTCCAAATAATCATAAATCCTGTCAGAATCCTCTCCAATAATTTGCCCACCATAGAAATAAGATTGACTGGTCTATAGTTCCCAGGATTATCCCTATTCCCTTTTTTAAGCAAGGGAATAACATTTGCCACCCTCCAGTCATCTGGTACTATTCGAGTGGGTAGTGAGGACACAAAGATCATCGCTAAAGGTGCAGGAATTTCTTCCCTTGCTTCCCGTAGAAACCTTGGATATATCTTGTCCGGCCCAGGAGACTTATCTATCCTTATGTTTTTCAATGTTTCTAGCACGTGCTCCTTCTTAACATTAACCTGTTAACCTTCAGGACTGTACAACCTGACTGATAGCACTAGCACATTCTAGCCCTCGCTGCAGTGAGGCATAGCTGCTGGGGTGAGGCTACTCAAGCCAATGGTCTCTGAGTCACTCCATTCACAAAACACTCAGGCACCTCACACCAGCCTTAATGAGGGGATGTCAGGTCCATGTGATTGACATGGCTGGGTAAGTGGAAAGGACGGTTAGAGAGACTCGGTGTTCCCTTGAGGCTAAAACATTAAGGGGTTATCATATGGAATTGTTTGAAATGGTTAAGAGATTTAATTGAGTACAATTGTACAGAATTGACAGCTCAGGAACAGGCCATTCAACTCAGTTAGTCTTTGCTGATGTTTACTTTTCACACACTTCCACTCCACTCTGTATTTCCGAAAATCTTTTCACTTGCCTTTTCTCTCATGTACATCTTTGGTTTCCTTTTGAAAGCATCTAAGGTGTTTGCCTCAGCTATATTCTGTGTCGGTGGTTTCCCATTTATAGATGTTTCTCTATGTTTTCCAGTGGGACTTATCAATAACAAGCCTATGTATATAGACCTTGTATGTAGGATCATAGAATCACAGAGTTGTGCACTGCAGAAAGAGGCCATTTTACCCATTGTGTCTGTACCAGCTCCTGAACGAGCTACCCAGCTAGTCCCACTCTCCAGCCCTATCACCATAGCCCTTTAACTGCATCCCTTTCAAATTATTATGGACCACATCAGACCCCCTCAAAATACGTGAAGGCTGTAGCATTGATCCTACTTTTTGCTTCTTTGAAACAAATGTAAAGTGTCTGTTCCTGATGCAATGCAACGGGTCAAATTACTCAATGTTAAGTAAAACACAGTTTATTTAAATACTATAGTTAAAATACAATCAACGAAAGAGGAATTTAGAGAATCAACTGTTGGAAGCTTAATACAATGATAGATACAGTAACCATTACTAATTAACTAATCCAATGTAGTCAAATCCCATAAACACACCTGGAGGCAAAAAGGTAAATTCAGACACAGATTCTCACAGGCAGTTCTCTAATCCAGGAGGAAAAAACATCAAGAGAAAATTGAGAGGAGCAGTGAGGGGACTTTCACTGAAGCTTCCAATTCTTCTGAGACCTCAGCAGCTTCTGCTTAAAACTAAACTTAAAAATGAGAAATCCTGGTCTGTGAGAGTTGACCATGTTCAGGCTGCTTCCATTGTTCCAACTTTAAAAAATCCCAAGGCCTCACAAGCTGTTTGCTCAAGTGTATTCAGCAGGCAGCTCAGAGCCTCTGCCTTTCAATCTCTTTTCAAAACAAAACCAGGACAAAATCACCTCTTGAAAGTCACACATTGTCACACAAATATCTCCAGCTCTCTTTTGAAACCTCCTATGGAATCCTCTGCCACCACTCTCCGAGAGGGTGCATTCCAAACTCTAAAAACTCTCTGAGTAAAGAAGATTCCCCTCATCTCACTCCTCTCTCTCTTGCTGACAATCTTAAAATGGCGACCCCTAGTTACTGACTGATCAACTCATGGAAACTGAATATCCTTCCTTACCCTGTCAAAACTGTTCATAATTTTTAACACCTCAGTGAGGTCACCTCTTAATCTACAGTGCTCCAAGAAGGATAAACCCAATCCCTCTAATCTTCCCTTATACCTGAAACCCCTCATTCATGGTATTGTTCCAATAAATTTCCTTTGCACTCTCTCCAGGGCTTTAACATTCCTCCTGTCTTACTGAATGGATAGTGTTGCAGTCCATTTATTTCCCCAATAACATCCAAATAAAGTGACCTCTGTAACAGGTCATGCTCTTTCTTGGAATATTATATTTCATACTTAATTGTTTTAAGATCCTTTAGCAGGGTTCTGCATATTAGACTAATTAGTGAAGTTAAATCACTCGGGATTCAGGGTGAGCTTGCCTATTGGATACAAAATTGACTTGACAGCAGAAGCATAAAGTGGTTGTCGAGGGTTGTTTTTTGGTCTCAAGACCTGTGATCAGGCATGTTCCACAGGGATTGATACTGGGTCCACTACTGTTTGTCATTTATATAAATAATTTGGATGAAAATTTAGGATACTTGGTTAGTACGTTTGCAGATGGCATCAAAATTGGCGGTGTGGTGGACAATGAAGAAAACTACCTGAGATTACAAAGAGATCTTGATCAATTGGGTCAATGGTTGAGGAGTGGCAAATGGAGTTTAATTTGGATAAATGCATGGTATTGCTTTTTGGTAAAACAAACAAGTGAAGGATTTGTATAATTAATGTTAGGATCCTGGGTAATTTACAGAACAGAGAGACATAATGGTTCAGGAACATAATTCTTTGCAATTTGCATCACACGTGGACAGGGAGGTTAAGAAGGTGTTTAGCACACTTGCCTTCATTGCTCAGACCTTTGAGTCTAGGAATGGGGATGCCATGTTGAGATTGTACAAGATGTCAGTGAGGCCACCTGCTGTCGTACTGTGTACAGTCCTGGTCACCCTGCTAAAGGAAGAATGTTATTACATTGAAGAGGGTTCAGAAAAGGTTTCCCAGGAAATGGAAAGTTTGAGTTATAAAGACAGCCTGGGACTTTTTCACTGAAACGCAGCAGGCTTCAAGAGGGCCTTATAGAGGTTTATAAGGACGTGAAGGGCATAGATAAGGTGAATAGCAAAGGTCTTTTCCCTCAGGTGGGAGAGTTCAAAACTATGGGGAATATTTTGAAGCTGAGAGGAGAAAGATTTAAAAAGGATATGAGGGCAAATGTTTGGATATGGAATGAATTGCCAGAGGCTGAGGTGGATGCGGATACAGTAACACCATTGAGAAGATGTTCGGATAAGTACATGAATAAGAAAGGTTTGGAGGGTTAGGAGCCAAATACAGGCAAGTGGGACAAGTTTGGTTTGGGAAGGGGGTCGGCATGGACTAGTTGGATCGAAGGGTCTGTATCCAGGCTGTATAACTCTATAACCCAATACGTCTATAACTTAAATAAGGTGCCCAGAACAGAACACAATATTCCAAATATGATCTGACCAATGATTTGTAGAAGTGCAGCATGTCTTCTTTGCTTTTATATTCTGTGCCATCATTTATAAACCCATGGATCCTATAAGTTTGTCTTTTAACATTTGTTTCTCCTGCATTCTCTCACCAACTCTGCTGAACTCACTCACAGCTTTCAACACACTGACAGGATTCCAAAGGGAAAATCCCCAGTTTCTTTTATCCTTCCTGGTAGTTTTTTTCTTTCCCAGCAACTGGGAATCACAATTCCACCTGATGGGTAAGTCTAGAATAGAGAGTAGAGCCTCAAAATTAAAACCACGTGTTGTCCATGGGTGATGTCAGGAAGCACTTTTTTACACAAAGAGGAAATCTTGAAACTGTCTTCCCTCAGGGCTGAGAGTGAATTCAAAATTTCAGAATTCAGACAGAGATTTAAGGAGAAGAATTGTATTGATAGGGTCACTTCAGTCAAAAGTGTGCTTTCTCTCCACAGATGCTGCCTGACCTGATGAGTTTCTCCATCAATTTCTGTTTTTGTTTCAGATCTCCAGCATCTGCAGTTCCTTGTTATGTTGTTGTATTGTGGATATTGTGTTAAGATTAGTGAGTGAATTTACGATCTGAATCAGCTGAATTGAATTGAAACGTATGACTGAGGGCTGGGAGACTTCCTTAGTTTCCTCTGTTTCTGCAGGCAGCTGGTAGAAAGAGAGACGTTGGATTGTAGCTGCTAACAAAATACTTCATCGGAACGGAGGGGCTGACACTGATTCTGAGCAGGAGCAGAGAATATCTTCAGATGTTATCAGTCAGAAAATGAATGAACTGCCAAGTAATGACCCAGAAATGATTCTGCTTTAGAAAGATATTTGAATGAGGAATTCTTATGACACAGGGTAATTCCCACCCCCTGCTAATTTAAAGCTGCAACACAAAACTGATTTAACCCGGGCTGTAATCTGTTCAAAACCGAGAGGCCAAGAAATATCCCAAAAGTCACTATTTAAAGTACAAAAAATTTAAGAACTTTATTCGTTAAGTCTAACAGAATAATAACTTACAACTATTTACAACTCCTTCCTCTAACCTATCTTTTATTTTCCCCTTCTATAATACTGGTCTGATAAAACCCCCAATTAAGGTTTACCAAAAAATTCAAATTTTGAAACCAGCCAGCTGTCAAATCTTCTCTTTATAGCTTCCTGTGTCTTCTCTTCTTCTTAGCGTTGCTGTTTCACAGGTCACTGATCGCTAAAGGTACCTTTAAGACAGCTATTCTGCGGGCAGTCTGCAGATGTTGGTGGCTTAGCAGTTCTCCCTCAACTGTTCAACTTTTCCCGGTCTTGTACCCCAAAGTATCAGATCGCTTCATTGGTTTTAATATTGTCAAAATACTAAATTCAAACATGATTGGAGTTTAATATCTTGGGCATAATTTAAACTGATTGGCCAAATTTGAATTTGTTTTTGTCTCATAGCAACACAGGTACTGCTAGCTGCTGGACCACATGTTATATTGTAAATTCTCCAGCACCTCTGTGTGCTTGGTAAGTCCTTCAACTCTCTTAAAGGTACAGTACCCCTCTACACCTTCATAACACCTCCCCACTTAAGAAATAATGAACCATTATAATGAAAAGATGGCTTCTTTTTTTTCTTATTCTTTAACCACATTACCATAACATAGAGATAACTTTAATCTAAGTTCACCTTAACTTCTTCCGACATATATATAACAGATAAATACAGATCTCATCTAAACTTTATCAGTTAAATTCATGATAATGCATCAGCAAATATATTCTTACGACCTGCTATATGTATGATTTTAAAATTAAAAGTCTGTAACATAAGACTCCAATGAAATAGTTGCATATCCTTGTCTTTAAAGTGTTACAAGAATGTAAGAAGATTGTGAACTGTGTACACAACCGTGTCTGACACATTGTTCGTGACATAAACGTTAAAATGTTGTAAGGTCGGTACCAAACTCGATAGTTGTTTTTCAGTCGTGGAGTATTTCCTCTGGTGGATGTTGAGTTTCTTCGAAAAGTAACGAACTGGCAATTCAATCCCATCATCATCTTCCTGTAGCAGTACAGCTCCAACTCCCATGTCATTAGCATCGATGGCAACTTTAAAAGGTTTCGAAAAGTTTAGTGTAGCTAAAACTGGTTAATATTGCTTTCAAATGGTCGACTGCCTCCTGGCATTGTTCTGTCCACCGAAACTTTATGTTCTTCTTCCACAAACCGGTTACCGGTGCCACTACACTGCTGAAGGTTGGAACAAGCTTCTGATAGAATCCACTGAGTCCTAAGAACCGAAACACCTCTTTCTTTGATGTTGGTCGTGGAAATTCCTCGATGGCCTTCGTCTTTGTGTTCCGTGGGGTCAACCTTTCACGACCGATGTAATGTCCCAAGAATATCACCTCTGTTTTTGTGAATTCCGTTTTGTTTAAACCAGTTTTGCTTCTCAAAGTCATTCAAAGAGCTCTGCCAACTGTACCATGTGATCTTTCCAGGACTGAGTAAAGATCACCACATCGTCCACACAGACTGCACAGTTTGTTAGCCCAGCCACAACTCTGTTCATGAGTCTTTGGAATGTGGCGGGTGCTTTCTTCATTCCAAAGGGCATCACTTTAAACTGATATAGCCCATTTCAGATTACAAACGCAGAAATATCTTTCACCGTCTCTGATAAAGGTACCTGCCAGTAACCACACATTAAGTCCAACTTGATGATGTAACTGGCTTGTCCAACTTTCTCGATATAGTCCTCCAATCTAGGAATTGGATATGAGTCCAATTTTGTAACATGTTGACCTTGCGATAATCCACGCAGAATCGTTGAGTCCTGTCCAGTTTGGGAACTAAGACGATTGTCGAACTCCACTCACTCTGGCTTGGTTCGATGATATCCTCATTGAGCATGGCCTCCACCTCCTTCTGGATCTGTCTGGCTTTGAAAGGATTAAGCTGATAGGGGTGTTGTCTTATTGGAGCAGTATTCCCTACGTCTACTTCATGTACAATAGCATTAGTCCTCCTCATCTGATTCCTACATATGTCCTCATACTGCAGTAACAACTGTGTTCTATGCTCCTGAGACAGATAGTTTACTAATCTATCACTCCTCAAGGACATCTTCATTTTTTAACATATTTTGAGGCACATCAAAATCCACATCATCACGATTTGATTCCTCACTCTACAGGGCAATAACCAACACCTGTTCTCCAATTCTTTCTCTCTAGTACAGGTATAATTCGGTTTCAACATGTTCACATGACATACCTGATACTTTTTTTTCTATCTGCCATCTTTACTGCCACCTAACTCAACTTTTTCTTAATTTGATAGGGATCACTAAACCTGGCTTTGAAGAGATCTCCTATCATTGGTAACAGTGCTAACACGTCAACCCCTCGGGAAAACGTCCGAGTCTCAGAGGTTTTATCTGCCACCTGCTTCATTCTATGCTGTGCTCTCTTTAGATGCTGTTTAGCTAACTCACCTACCCAATTTAATCTCTCCCTCACCTCCAATACATAATCTAAGTGTGAGATCTCTGACTTTGATCTCCAATCACTTTTTCTTTAATTTTAGTGGCCTCACATATCAGGCCTGAATATTAACTCAAAGGGAGTGAACTGAGTAGGTTCATTTGGGGCATCTCTAATGGCAAACAATACAAATTGATGCCTTTATCCCAATCATTCAGGTAATCCTGACAGTACTCTCTCAACATGGTCTTCAAGGTCTAATGCCACCTTTCTAAAGCTCCCTGGGATTCAGGATGATCCGCGCTGGATTTAAAGTGCTGTATACCTAAGCTATCCATAATCTCCTTAAAAAGCCTAGCAGTAAAATTAGACCCTTGGTCGGACTGAATCTCTCTGGGTAGCCCATACCATGTGAAGGAAGCAACTAACTCCTCTACCACCCTTTTTGCCTTTATATTCTGTAATGGAATTGCCTCCGGAAATCTGGTAGACACATCCATTATGGTTAATAAGTACTGGCTCCCACTTTTAGCTCTCCAGAGGCAACCTACACAATCAATCATAACCCATGTGAAAGGATCTTCAAATATGGGAATTGGCAACAAAGGGGCTGGTTTTATTACCACCTGTGGCTTGCCTACACGTACGGCAAAAGGTAACCACATCCTTGTGCATTCCAGGACAATAGAAATGGTTTTGTACCTTAGCCTGAGTCTTCCATAACCCTAGGTGACCTCCTACAGGTAGTTCATGTGCTACCCGTAACACTTCCCGTCTGTATGCTATCGGCAACACGATCTGGTGCACTTCGGCCCATTTCTCCTCTGCACTAACCTGCTGTTGTCTCCATTTCCATCTTAGGATTCTATCTTTCAGATAATAACCCTCAGGAGTTTTCTCTGCCTCCTTTTTGGAGTATACATCCACATATATGTCTTTTATCTTGTTGTATTTCTGTTACAAGTCCCTTAGCCTTTCAGGACTAAACACTTCTGTCTGACCCACTGCCTGTTCAGGATTTTCCTGCACCATTATGTCAAATAGAGTGTCTGCGAACTGAACTTCAACTTCTTCATCTTTCTCTTTAGTTTTTGCTTTGTGCTTGTTACTGCACAGTATGGGAAAATACCAGAGTATTTTTCTTTTAACTCCTCAGTTTCTTGGTCTTCCTTGGGCTTCTCCACAACAAGGGGGTGTCACTCCCACCTTGGACCCTGCCAAATCATTCCCAAGAACAAACTGGATTCCGGGAACTGACATTCTGTCAGTCACTCCCACTGTAACTTCTCCAGTCTTGAGTTGGCACTCCAACCTGATCTTACATAGGGGAATGCTAAATTTCTGTCCATCTATCCCACAAGTGCCACACTTTTGGGTAACAGATCAGAGAAAGTGCATGTTCACTCATCCCTTACTATCAACAACTGGTTAGATCCTGTACCTCTCTGTTATGACATGGGCTAAACCCTCCTGCTTAATTTAAATCAGCAACACCAAAAAGATCTATCCCGTGCAGTAATCTGTGAAAATTTGAGAGGCCAGCAAGTATTTAAAGTAAAAATCAACTTTATTTCTTAATGTATAACCGACAATAATTAACTAACAACTATTTACAACTCCTTCCTCTAACCTATCTTTTACTTTCCCCTCTACAGTACTGGTCCAATAAAAATCCCAATTAAGGTTTACAAAACAAATCTTCTTATCTCAAAACCAGGCAGCTTTCGGTTCTTTGTATTCCTGTCTTCTTTTCTTCTTGGGGATTCTGCTTTGCAGATTACTGATCGATAAATGTATCTTTAAGAGAGCTATTTTTCAGACAGTCTTTACATGCTGGTGGATTGGCAGTTCTCCCCCCAACTGTTTAAATTTCCCCAGTCTTATACCCCCAAAGCGTTGGACAGTGTCATTGACTTTTAAGATTGTCAATATACTAAATTCAAACTGGATTGGAGTTTGGTGTTTTTTTGGGGCATAATTTAAACTGATTGGCTGAAATCGAATCTGTTTTGTCATTTCCAGGCAACCCAGCTAATCTAGCTTTTAACCAAGTATTACGTTGTTACCTGATTGAGAACACTTGGTGCTGTCAGGTCATTTTGCTAGCTTTTAACTCTTTTCAAGGTACAGTACACCCACAGCTTCATTACACTCTTAACATTATAGCTTCTTGTCCTTCTCCTCCTGTTCTTTCTGAGTAAAATTTATCCACAGAGGCAAACTCTTTATAGAGATCAGGTACTAACACCATACCCTGCCCCTGCCGAGGCTGTGAACTCTCCTGCAGCTCCGCGGCTTTTCTTGGGGTTTCCTTGACTACTTTCACTAATGCCACTGGTTTAGCTTCTTTTACCACATTTTTTTCCCACCATGCCTTTCTTTAACGACCAGCACTGTGACTTTACCTGTCCCACTTTACCACAGTGGAAACACCTGAGGCCTTTCACCTCCTTTCCACCTTCTTCGGCTTCTTTTTTATCCTGTGGTAAACACTTACTAGTGTTCTCTGATCGTGTTTTCAGGATCCTTGCGGGGGAGGGGGAGCGGCCCCACATCGTGGTCCACATTGGCACCAACGACATCGGTAGGAAAAGGGATTGGGATTTAAGGCAGAAATTCAGGGAGCTAGGATGGAAGCTTGGAGCTAGAACAAACCGAGTTGTTATCTCTGGTTTGTTGCCTGAGCCATGTGTTAGTAAGGTGAGGAATAAGGAGAGAGAGGGGTTCAACTCGTGGCTACAGGGATGGTACAGGAGGGAGGGTTTTGGATTCCTGGATGATTGGGGCTCATTCTGGGGAAGGTGGGATCTCTACAAACAGGATGGTCTTCACCTGAACCAGAGGGGTACCAATATGCTGGGGGTGAAATTTGTTAATGCTGTTTGGGTGGGTTTAAACTAATTCAGGACAGGGATGGGAACCAAAATTGTAGTTCGAGTATAGAGGAGATTGAGATAAGGAGGTCCGAAATGAGGTTTCAGGGTCACAAGAGGGCACCGGCAAGCAAGAGGTTGGACTAAAGTGTGTTTATTTCAATGCCAGGACCATCTGGAATAAGGTGGGTGAACTTGCAGCATGGGTTGGTACCTGGACTTCGATGTTGTCCCATTTTGGAGACATGAATAGAACAGGGACAGGAATGGGTGTTGCAGGTTCCAGGATTTGGATGTTTCAGTAAGAACAGAGAAGATGGTAAAAGGGGGTGGGGGGGTTTGTGTGGCATTGTTGGTCAAGGACAGTATTACGGTGGCAGAAAGGATGTTTGAGAACTTGTCTACTGAGGTAGTATGGGCTGAGGTTAGAAACAGGGAAGGAGAGGTCACCCTGTTGGGAGTTTTCTATAGGCCTCCGAATAGTTCCAGAGATGTAGAGGAAAGGATAGCAAAGATGATTCTCAATAGGAGCGAGAGTAACAGGTTAGGTATTGTGGGGGACTTTCCAAATATTGACTGGGAATATTAAGTTCAAGTATTTTAGATGGGTCAGTTTTTGTCCAATGTCTGCAGGAGGGTTTCCTGACACAGTACGTAGACAGGCCAATAAGGGGCGAGGACACATTGGATTTGGTATTGGGTGATGAACCCAACCAGGTGTTAGATTTGGAGGTAGGTAAGCACTTTGGTGATAGTGACCACACTTCGATTATGTTTACTTTAGCAATGGAAAGGGATAGATATATACCACAGGGCAAGAGTTATAGCTGGGCGAAAGACAATTATGATGCGATTAGGCAAGATTTAGGATGCAAAGGATGGGGAAGGAAACAGCAGGGGATGGGCACAATTGAAATGTGGAGCTTATTCAAGGAACAGCTACTATTGGTCCTTGATAAGTATGTACCTGTCAGGCAGGGAGAAAGTGGTCAATGAGGGAGCTGTGGTTTACTAAAGAAGTTGAATCTCTTGTCATGAGGAAGAAGAAGGGTTATGTTAGGATGAGACGTGAAGGCTCAGTTAGGGCAGGAAAGACCTAAAGAGAGAGCTAAGAAGAGCCAGGAGGGGACATGAGAAGTTGTTGGCAGATAGGATCAAGGAAAACCCTAAAGCTTTCTACAGGTATATCAGGAATAAAAGAATGACGAGAGAAAGATTAGGGCTAATCAAGGATAGTAGTGGGAAGTCATGTGTGGAGTCCGAGGAGATTGGGGGAAGCGCTATATGAATATTTTTCGTCAGTATTCACACTGGAAAAAGACAATGTTATCAAGGAGAAAACGAAGATACAGGCTACTGGACTAGATGGGATTGAGGTTCATAAGGAGGAGGTGTTACAGATTCTGGAAAGTGTGAAAATAGGTAAGTCCCTGGGCCAGGTGGGATTTATCCTAGGATCCTTTGGGAAGCCAGGGAGGAGATTGCCGAGCCTTTGGCTTTGATCTTTATGTCATTATTGTCTACAGGAATAGTGTCAGAAGACTGGAAGATGGCAAATATCCCCTTGTTCAAGAAGGGGAGTAGAGACAACCTTGGAAATTATAGACCAGTGAGCCTTCCTTCGGTTGTGGGTAAATGGTTGGAAAAGGTTATAAGAGATAGGATTTATCATCATCTAGAAAGGAATAAGTTGATTAGGGATAGTCAACACGGTTTTGTGAAGGGTAGGTCATGCCTCACAAACCTTATTGAGTTCTTTGAGAAGGTGACCAAACAGGTGGATGAGGGTAAAGTGGTTGATGTGGTGTATATGGATTTCAGTAAAGGGTTTGATAAGGTTCCCACAGTAGGCTATTGCACAAAATATGGAGGCATGGGATTGAGGGTGATTTAGTGGTTTGGATCAGAAGTTGGCTAACTGTAAGAAGACAGAGGGTGATGCTTGATAGGAAATGTTCATCCTGGCATTCAGTTACTAGTGGTGTACCACAAGGATTTGTTTTGGGTCCTCTGCTGTTTGTCGTTTTTATAAACGACCTGGATGTGGGTGTAGAAGGATGGGTTCGTAAATTTGCGGACAACACTAAGGTTGATAAAATTCTGGATGGTGCTGAAAGTGGTAGATAGGATAGTGAAGAAGGCATTTGGTATGCTTTCCTTTATTGACCAGAGTATTGACTACAGGTGTTGGGAGGTCATGTTGCGGTTGTACAGGACATTGGTTAGGCCACTGCGTGCAATTCTGGTCTCCTTCCTATCAGAAAGATATTGTGAAACTAGAAAGGGTTCAGAAAAGATTTACAAGGACGTTGCCAGGGTTTAGATTAGATTACTTACAGTGTGGAAACAGGCCCTTCAGCCCAACAAGTCCACACTGACCCTCCGAGAAACAACCCAGACCCATTCCCCTACATTTACAGCTTCACCTAACACTATGGGCAATTTAGCATGGCCAATTCACCTAACCTTCACATTTTTGGACTGTGGGAAGAAACTGGAGCACCCGGAGGAAACCCATGCAGACACAGGGAGAATGTGCAAACTCCACACAGACAGTTGTCTGAGGCAGGAATTGAACCCGGGTCTCTGGTGCTGTGAGGCAGCAGTGCTAACCACTGTGCCACTGTGCTGGGTTGGAGGAGTTGAGCTATAGGGAGAGGCTGAACAGGCTGGGACTGTTTTCCCTGGAGCATCGGAGGCTGAGGGGTGACCTTACAGAGGTTTACAAAATTATGAGGGGCATGGATAGGATAAATAGGCAAAGTCTTTTTCCTGGGGTGGGGGAGTCCAGAACTAGAGGGCATAGGTTGAGGGTGTGAGGGGAAAGATATAAAAGAGACCTACGGGGCAACCTTTTCACACAGAGGGTGGTACGTGTGTGGAATGTGCTGCCAGAGGAAGTGGTGGAGACTGGTACAATTGCAACATTTAAGAGACATGTGGATGGGTATATGAACAGGAAGGGTTTGGAGGGATATGGGCCAGGTGCTGGCAGGTGGGACTAGATTGGGTTGGGATGTCTGGTCGGCATGGACGGGTTGGACCGAAGGGTCTGTTTCCATGCTGTACATCTCTATGACTCTATGACTCTATGTTGTAGGTTATGGAGGGACATAGATAAGCTGCAGAGCTGGGCTGAGAGGTGGCAAATAGAGTTTAATATGGAGAAGTGTGAGGTGATTCACTTTGGAAGGAGTAACTGTAATGCAGAGTACTGGGCTAATGGGAAGATGTCCGGTGGTGTCGATGAGCCGAGAGATTTTGTTATCCATTTACCTAAATCCCTCAAAGTCTCAACCAGGTTGATATGGTTGTTAAGAAGGAATATAGTTTGTTAGTTTTTATTAGTAGAGGGTTTGAGTTTCGAAACCACGACGTCATGTTGCAGCTGTACAAAACTCTGGTGCGGCCGCACTTGGAGTATTGTGTACAGTTCTGGTCACTGCATTATATGAAGGATGTGGAAGCTTTGGAAAGGGTTCAGAGGAGGTTTACTAGGATGTTGCCTGATATGGAGGGAAAGTCTTACGAGGAAAACGTGAGGGACTTGGGGTTTTTTTTTGTTAGAGAGAAGGTTGAGACGTGTCTTAATTGAGACATAAAAGATAGAGGGTTAGATAGGGTGGACAGTGAGAGCCTTTTTCCTCAGATGGGGACATAGCTTTAAATTGAGATGTGATAGATGTAGGACAGATGTCAGAGGTAGTTTCTTTACTCTGAGAGTAGTCGGGGTGTGGAACGCACTGCCTGCAACAGGAGTAGACTTAGTTGTAGACTCATTGGATTGGCATATGGATGAGAATGGAATAGTGTAGTTTAGATGGGCTTCAGATTGGTTTCACAGGACGGTGGGACATCGAGGGCCAAAGGGCTTGTACTGCGCTGGAATGTTCTATGTTCTGTACTCTTGGTTTCGTAGTGCAGGATCTTACCTTCTGCCAACTTATATCCCTCACAGGATGAAATTCTAGCCGGAAACTTGTCTTATGCACCAACATGTATTAATCTGCTAATTCTGCTGCCCTTCTCACTTCCTGAACTTTCTGTTCCTCAATGTGAATTCTTACCATATCTGGAAGTGAGTTTTAAACTCCTCCAGAAGAATAATCTCTCTCAGAGCCTCAAAGCTCCTATCTATTTTTAAAGCACACACCCATTGATCAAAGTGACTATGTTTAATTCTTTAGAACTCAACATAAGTCTGTCCTGGTTCCTTCTTTATGTTTCTGAATCACTGTCTATTTGCTTCTGGTACCAATTCATAAGCACTTAAAATAACCTGTTTAACCTCTTCATAATCTCTTGACCTCTCACCTGACAGCGCGGCAAATAACTCATTAGCTCTGCCTACCAGTTTAGTCTGAACTAGCACTATCCATAAATCCTCAGACTACTCCATCTGCCTCACCAATTTTCAAATGAAATAAAGAAGGCTTCAACATCTTTCTCATCAAAATGTGGCAGAGTTTTGACATATTTATATATATATCACTATCTTCTCTTTTAATCTCCATCCTGTTAACATGACTTCGCTGATTAAGTCACAACTTCTCAAGTTCAAATTCTTTCTCTCTTTGTCTTTCCCTTTATTTTCTCTCTCTCTCTCTCTCCTTGCTCAGCTAAGAACCTTCTCTCTCTCTTTTTCTCTCTTTCTCTCTCCCTTTGTTTATGTTCTAACTCCATTTCCCAATTCCCTTACAATTTCAGCTTTACTTTTGTCCTTGGTTAAACCCAAATCTAACTTCTTTGCTAATTCTAAAAGTGTAGCCTTTTTCTTTCCTTCTAAACTTTCGGGCAAATTTGGAAATCATCTTCAAATCCCAGAATCTCTTTAGCAATTTTAAGAGCCATTTCTCTCTCTTTAATTTAATCAACCACAAGTCACCAAAATTAAATGGATTTTATGTTTTATTTAAATATCTAGGACACTAACCTGCAAGTGTTTAAATCTGCTGGGAGTTTTCATAGCCCCAAATCTATTCAAATCTGTCTAAACCAATTCAAATCCCAACACTGAGCCTCCAAACTGTTACAACACGGGGTAAACACCTCTTCCCCCGCCCGCTAATTTAAACCTGGAACACAGAAATGATTTAACCTGTGCTGTAATCTGTTAAAATTCATGAAGCCAAGAACTTCGATTCTTGGTCACTACTTAAGTCACTACTTAAAGTACAAAAAATGTAAGAACTTTATTCTTTAAGTCTAACATAAAATATTAATTAATAACTGTTTACAACTCCTTTCTCGAACCTATCTTTTCTTTCCCCTTCGAAAAGACTGGTCCGATAAAATCCCTGATTAAGATTTACTAAAAAATTCAAATTTCAAAACCAGCCAGCTGTCAAATCTTCTCTTTATACCTTCCTCTGTCTTCTCTTTTTCTTAGGGTTCCTGTTTCACAGGTCACTGACTGATAAGGGAACCTTTGAGAGATCACACAACACCAGGTTATAATCCAACAGGTTTAATTGGAAGCACTAGCTTTCGGAGCGTCGCTCCTTCATTAGGTGGTTGCAGTGCTCCAAAAGCTAGTGCTTCCAAATAAACCTGTTGGACTATAACCTGGTGTTGTGTGTTTTTTTCTAACTTTGTACCCCCCAATCCAACACCGGCATCTCCAAATCATGACCTTTAAGAGAGCTATTCTCCGGGCAATCTGTACATGCTGATGGCTGGTCAGTTCTCCCTCAACTGTTCAATTTTTCCTGGTCTTATACGCATTGGATTATTTCATTAGTTTTAATATTGTAAAAATACTAAAATCAAATTTGATTGGAGTTTAGTATCTTGGGGCATAATTTAAACTGGTTGGCTGAATTTGCATTTGTTCTTTTGTCTCATAGTAACCCAGGTACTGCTAGCTGCTGGACCAAATGTTACATTGTAAATTCTCCAGCACTCTGTGTGCTTGCTAAGTCCTTCAACTCTCTTAGATGTTCAATAACCCTTACACCTTCATAACTGGAATGAAAATGATAAAACTGAACGTGAGCAGCAAAGCAAACAATAACTATGTGGAGTACTCTGCGCAGTTTTAGTTGTTTATTTAAGGAAAGATATTGTTTCATTGGAGGTAGCTTCAATAAAACAAGATATTGTATGATTGAAGATTCACTCAGATGATCCCTGGGATGGAGAGATTGTTTCATAAGCAAAGAAATCACAAGCATTTGGAGGGCTGCTCCTTCGTCAAGTGAAGTGACTTATGATTTCAAATAAACCTGTTGGACTATAACCTGGTGTCATGTGACTTCTGACGTAGAAGAATGAGAGATGATCTTATTGAAACCTTTAGAATTCTTAAGGGGCCTGACAGGGTCAATGCTGAGAGGATGTTTCCCCTCAGGGAGAGTCTAGGACCAGGGGGCACACTCTAGGGGTAAAGGGGCATCAATTTAAGACTGAGATGAGGAGGAATTTCCTCTCTGAGGGTTGAGTCTTTGGAATTCCTTGCCACAGAGAGGTGTGGGGCAGAGTCTTTCTGTTTATTAAGGCTGAGACAGATTCTTGATCAGTCGGGGAATCAAAGGTTACAGGGAAAGGGCAGGGAAGTGGCTGTGAGGAATGTCGCATCAGCCATGATCCTATTGAATGGCGGAGTAGGCTTGACGGGCCAGAGGGACAGCTCCTGTTCCTACTTCCTATGGTCTGATGGTCATAATTTTCATTTGTATAGCACCTTAGTAAAATGCCTGAGGCGGGTGCTTGAAAGAAGTATTTCAAAGAAAATGTGATGTCAAACCAAAATAAAATTCGGACCAACGTCCAATAGTTCAGTTAGACTCATAGAGTCACAGAGATGTACTGCATGGAAACAGACCTTTCGGTCCAACCTGTCCATGCCGACCAGATATCCCAACCCAATCTAGTCCCACCTGCCAGCAACCGGCCCATATCCCTTCAAACCTTTCCTAAACATATAACCATCCAAATGCCTTTTAAATGTTGCAATTGTACCAGCCTCCACCACTTCCTCTGGCAGTTTATTCCATACACATACCACCCTCTGTGTGAAAATGTTGCCCCTTAGGTCTTTTTATATCTTTCCTCTCTCACCCTAAACCTATGCCCTCTAGTTCTGGACTCCCCCACCCCAGGGAAAATACCTTGTTTATTTACCCTATCTATGCCCCTCATGATTTTTTAAACCTCTATAAGGTCACCCCTCAGCCTCCGACGCTCCAGGGAAAACAGCCCCAGCCTGTTCAGCCTCTCCCTGTAGCTCAGATCCTCCAACCCTGGCAACATCCTTGTAAATCTTTTCTGAACCTTTCAAGTTTCACAACATCTTTCCGATAGGAAAGAGACTGGAATTGCACGCAATATTCCAACAGTGGCCTAACCAATGTCCTGTACAGCCGCAACATGACCTTCCAACTCCTGTACTCAATACTCTGACCAATAAAGAAAGCATACCAAACACCTTCTTCACTATCCTATCTACCTGTGACTCCACTTTCAAGGAGCTATGAACCTGCACTCCAAGGTCTCTTTGCTTTTTTTTAATTTCAAAAATATACTTTATTCATAAAATAATTTGATGGCCTGTACAGTTGGTCATGCCATACATACGTAAACATTTATATACAGAGATCAGAATTTATCATTTGTATATACAGGTCTGTACGTTTATCAATCCTATGTCCATATTTTTAGCTGAGGCATCAGCGGAGCCCAAATGACTGCGCGGGCCCCCTGTTCTTCTTTAGGCAGGCAGATGTTACACGGTGGTCTTTCCCCACCGCGCCTTGGCGGCAGCTGTCCCAAGCTTCAGCGCGTCCCTCAACACGTAGTCCGGGACCTTGGAATGTGCCAGTCTGCAACACTCAGTCGGGGTCAACTCCTTCAGCTGGAAGATCAACAGGTTTTGGACCACCCAGAGAGCGTCCTTCACCGAGTTGATGATCCTCCAGGCACAGTTGATGTTCGTCTCGGTGTGTGACCCGGGGAACAGGCCATAGAGCACAGAGTCCCGCGTCACGGCGCTGCTCGGGACAAACCTCGACATACACCACTGCATTCCTCTCCAGACTTCTTCTGCGTAGGCACATTCCAGAAGGAGGTGTGTGACAGTCTCGTCCCCCCCGCAGCCACTTCAAGGGCAGCGTGGGTGCGGCTGAGAGTCTGGGCATGCATAAAGGATCTCACAGGCAGTGTGGGCGCTGTGGGCGCTGTTCTCACCACCAGCCAAGCCATGTCTTGGTGCTTGTTGGAAAGTTCTGGCGATGAGGCATTCTGCCAAATGGCTTTGACAGTCTGCTCAGGGAACCGCTCGATAGGATCCGCCCTCTCCTTTTCCCAAAGGGTCTCAAGGACATTACGTGCTGACCACTTCCTGATGGACTTGTGGTCAAAGGTATTTTTCTTCATAAATTTCTCCACAAAGGACAGATGAAAAGGACTCCAAGGTCTCTTTGTTCAGCAACACTCCCCAGGACCTTACCATTAAGTGTATAAGTCCTGCTCTGATTTTCTTACCCAAAATGCAGCACCTCACATTTGTCTAAATTAAACTGCACCTGCCACTTCTCAGCCCATTGGCCCATCTTGTCCAGATCCTGTTATAATCTGAGGTAACCCTCTTTGGTGTCCACACACCTCCAATGTTGGTGTTATCAGAAACTTACTTACTATACTTCCTATGCTCACATGCAAATTATTTATATAAATGATGAAAAGTAGTGGAGATGAGCTTTAAGAAGCATCTTCTGAGGAGATTGAGAGACCAAGAAGGTTAGGAGGATTTCAGAGATGGCAGCACCCAGGTTGTGAAAATCATCAACAGCAGAAAAATGGAAATTGTGATGTGCTAGGAAATGGAATTAGAGCAGCATAGAGAAATCAGCCAATCAGAGGTCTGAAGATGTTCATAGAGATCAGGGGAAAATACTGGGCTGAGAATTTTAAAATGCAGCATTGCTGTGACAAGACCCCAGTGTCAGTCAGTGAGAACAGGGGGAACAGATGAACTGGACCGAATGTGTTTCAGGGCAAGAGCAGCAGATTCCTGGATGATCTCTGGATCCTGGGCGGTTGGAACCTGGAATTGGAGAAGTGAGTACTGGAGGATGAAGAGGCTGAGGGAGGGGTGCTGTGGGGGTAGTTACAGAGGTGAAAACAAACTGAGAGTGATGGTGCGAGAATGGGGCTGGAAACTTTGCTCAGGATTCCAGGTGATACCCGATCCGTCTGGTTTACGTTCAGACTGAGATGGAGAGGGACCCAGCTCGTCACTGGGGAGCAACTATTGAAGACTAAATGTCTCTGATCCTCCAAAAGTTTATTTTGAGAAAATGTTTTCATAACCAGTACTAGATGTCAGAAAAGCTAGTGACAGGGAAGTTAGTGATGGAGATGTTAATGGTAGGGAGGTTAGTGACGGAGGAGTTAGTGACAGGGAGGTTAGTGATGGAGATGTTAATGGTAGGGAGGTTAGTGACGGAGGAGTTAGTGACAGGGAAGTTAGTGACAGAGATGTTAATGGTAGGGAGGTTAGTGACGGAGGAGTTAGTGACAGGGAGGTTAGTGACTGGGAGGTTAGTGACTGGGAGGTTAGTGACAGAGGAAATAGTGTCGGAGGAGTTAGTGACGGAGGAGTTAGTGACAGGGAGGTTAGTGACTGGGAGGTTAGTGATGGAGGAGTTAGTGACAGGGAGGTTAGTGATGGGGAGGTTAGTGACGGGGAGGTTAATGACAGAGGAGTTAGTGACGGAGGAGTTAGTGTTGGAGGAGTTAGTGTCGGAGGAGTTAGCAGCAAGGAAGTTAACAATGGAGAAATTAGTGACGGACAAGTTAGTGTTGTGGAAATTAGTGACAGAGTGGTGTTGGCAGTTGTGATGGTAATGTTAGAGCTCACCCAGTTTCTGATGTGATTTCAAATGTTGCTGAGGGGCATCTTGTGGTTAAGAAGCAGGAGTTTGTGTGATATTTTGTTTCCACACGTGGAGAGACAGAATGCTGACACTTGTTTCCTTATCAGCTAGCCCTCCCAGGGGTTAACTCAAAGCTCCTGATCACTAACCGTCCATCACATTCTCTGAGTCACACATCCCAAAGAACAGTGCGCAGGTGCTGAGTGTGATGGCTGCAGTATCTCCTGGAGCAGGTTTGATGACAATGCTAAAATCTACACAAAGTGGAGAATTCTCACAAATCAGATCAACCTCATTTCAGACACTCCAGGACTGGAAGAGGGATGTTTCTTGGTGATATGTTGATGGTGGATTGCCCAGCAGCATCTGTGATATAAAGTCGCCTCCAGACAGAACTATCCAGAAAAACGATGTACAATTTTAAGTTAATGTTAGTGTCCAGGGATGTGCAAGTTAGCTAGGCTGGCTAGTGTAAACATAGTGTTATGGGGATAGGGTAGTGGGATGGATCTGGATGGGATGCTCTTTGGAGGGTTAGTGCACAGTCATTGGGCTGAATGGCCTCTTTCTGCACAGTGGGGATTCTATGATTCTTAAAACTTCACAGCGACAGTCCCCCACTCTTGTCAATTGACTGCTTTGTGTTGATGATCAGCTCTCACTACCCTTGTTAACCAGGGGACCCTCAGGGTATCAGTCTGCTGTTCTGATCTGCTTGGCAAAAGTGAGGACTGCAGATGCGGAAATCAGAGTTTAGATTAGAGTGGTGCTGGAAAAGCACAGCAGGTCAGGCAGCATCCGAGGAGCAGGAAAATCAATGTTTCCGGCAAAAGCCCTTCATCAGGACTGAAGGCAGGGAGCCTCCAGGGTGGAGAGATCAGGAGGGAAAATACTGGGCTGAGAATTTTAAAATGCAGCATTGCTGTGACAAGACCCCAGTGTCAGTCAGTGAGAACAGGGGGAACAGATGAACTGGACCTAATGTGTTTCAGGGCAAGAGCAGCAGATTCCTGGATGATCTCTGGATCCTGGGCGGTTGGAACCTGGAGAATTGGAGAAGTGAGTACTGGAGGATGAAGAGGCTGAGGGAGGGGTGCTGTGGGAGTAGTTACAGAGGTAAAAACAAACTGAGAGTGATGGTGCGAGAATGGGGCTGGAAACTCTGCTCAGGATTCCAGGTGATACCCGATCCGTCTGGTTTACGTTCAGACTGAGAGGGAGAGGGGTCCAGCTCGTCACTGGGGAGCAACTATTGAAGACTAAATGTCTCTGATCCTCCAAAAGTTTATTTTGAGAAAATGTTTTCATAACCAGTACTAGATGTCAGAAAAGCTAGTGACAGGGAAGTTAGTGATGGAGATGTTGATAGTTGATGATTACAGGATCACTCCACCCTGGAGGCTCCTGTCTTCAGTCCTGATGAAGGGCTTTTGCCCGAAACATCAATTTTCCTGCTCTTCGGATGCTGCCTGACCGGCACCACTCTGTTCTGATCTGCTTCCCTGGTATCACATATCTTCTGATAGGTTGAGACCTGGCATGAATTGATCTGAATGAACAAACCCGCATGGAAACAAGCCTGAGAGGCATTGAAACAGCAGTGATGATTATCAGAGATGATACAATATTCATTTCGATGGAGTCTCTCTCTGAATGATTGAATTCCTCATCAGTTCCTTCTGGTATTAACTGCTCCTTCTGTGATATACAGAGGGACATGTCTCACACAGCACTTTATCCTTGTTAACTCTCCAAGTCAGGTTCTGATGGTGGGTAGTGTTAGGCTTTAGTGAGCCCTCGACGATATAACTGTCACCTCAGCACTTGTGAGAGCAAGTCTCCGCTAGAGGATTGGAACTGGAGTAAATCAGAGCGGGGAGCTGCATTGCACTCTCCCCATGCTTGCAGTCGTAATAAACTCGACTGGAAGAAATAGCTTGAGACCTGGCATGAATTGATCTGAATGAACAAACCCGCATGGAAACAATGGGAACTGGTCACCACCTTACACAGGAGGGATGTGATTGCATGGGAGAGAACATTCACCAATATCAGCTGCAGGATCAGATCAAATGGGAATGTTTTCCTTGGAGCATTGACAGTTGAGATGGGACTTGATTGAGGATAACAAGAGATGTGGATAGGGTGGGTAGGAAGGCTGTCTTTCATCAGTAGAGCAGACAATAACCAGGGAGCAAAGATTCAAGGTAAGAGGGAGAAAGCTAAGAGGAGAGTTGAGAGTTGGGGTCAGGGTTAGGGATGGAGAGAGGGATAGTGTTAGGATTATGGACAAGCATTGGGTCCAAGAGTGTGGTGCTGGAAAAGCACAGCAGGTCAGGCAGCATCCGAGCAGCAGGAGAATTGACGTTTTGGGCATAAGCCCTTCATCAGGAACGTCAGGGGGGAAGGGGGCTGAGAGATAAATAGGAGGGATTTTGGGGCTGTGGGGAAGGCAGTTGGGAAGGTGATAGTTAAATGCAGGTGTCAGGGGTAGATGGTGATAGGTTGGAATGGAGGGTGGAGCAGATAGGAGGGAAGGAAGATGGACAGATAGAACAGGTCATGAGAGTGGAGTTGCCAAGTTGGAGGGTTGGATCTGGAATAAGGTGGGGGGAGGGGAGATGAGGAAACTGGTAAAATCGGCGTTGATGCCTTGTGGTTGGAGGGTTCCAAGGCAGATGATGAGGTGTTCTTCCTCCAGGTGTTGGATGGATTGGGAATTGGTGGTGGAGGAGGTCCAGGACTTGCATGTCCTTGGGGGAGTGGGAGGGGGAGTTGAAGTGGTTGGCCTCAGGGTGGTGGGGTTGGTTAGTGCGTGTGTCCCAGAGATGTTCCCTGAAATGTTCTGTGAGTTGGCGTTCTGTCTCCCTGATGTAGAGGACACCACATCGAGAGCAATGGACACATGTGGTGGGTGAATGTGCAGGAAAATTGCTGCTGGATGTGAAAAGATTCTTTGGGGCCTTGGATGGAGGTGAGGGGAAGGTGTGGGCACAGGTTTTACACCTCTTGCGGTGGCTGGGAGGGGGGGGGGGGTTGGTGGACCTAACAAGGGAGTCACGGAGGCAATGGTCTCTGCGGAGTGCAGATAGGGGTGGGGAGGGAAATCTATCCCTGATGGTGGAGTCTGATTGTAGGTGGTGGAAATTGTTGAGGATGATGCGATGTATCTGGAGGTTGGTGTGGTGGAAGGTGAGGACCGGGGGGGGTTCTGTCCTTGTTGCGGTTGGAGGGGTGGGGTTCAAGGGCGGAGGTGCGGGAAGTGGAGGAGATGCACTGGAGGGTGTCGGAGATCAGGTAGGTGATCCTATCCTCAACCCGCCCTTGACCTCTTCATCTCCAACTACCACCATGACATTGACTGGAATAGCTTGTCCTTGGAGCGGAGGTGGCAGAGGCGGAGGAATTGGAAATAATGGATAGCATTTTTACAGCGGGGGGTTGGGAGGAGGTGTGGTCCAGGTCGCGGTGGGCTTGGCCCAGGGGAACCAAAAATCAAAGAGGCGGTGGAGGGCGTAGGTGGTGTCCTGAATGTATGTGGGGAGATCCTGGACCGAGCGGGACAGGACGGAGTGCAAAGGTAGGTTTGGTGGGACAGGCTGAGACAATGGGTCAGCCGGGGTAGTCAGGTTTGTGAATTTGGGGTAGGAGGTAGAACCAGGCAGTGCGTGGTCCCTGGACTACAAGGTTGGAGGCTGTGGATGGGAGATCCCCTGAGGTGATGAGGTTGTGGATGGTCTGGGAGATGACAGTTTGGTGATGGGAGGTGAGTTCATGGTCGAGGGGCGAGTTGGCGCCTGGCTTCAGCAGTGTACAGGTCAGTGTGCCAAACTACCACTGTGCCCACCTCCTCCCTTGTCTGCTGGTTTAATGGTGAGGTTGGGGTTAGAATGTAGGGAGTGGAGAGCGACACTGCGTGAGGGTGAGAGGTTGGAGGGGATGATAGGGGTCGATAGGTTGAGGCAGTCAATGTCATGGTGGTAGTTGGAGATGAAGAGGTCAAGGGCGGGTTGAGGATAGGATTAGTATTGGTGTTAGGAATTGGGTCAGGATTAGGATTAGGGTTAGGGTTAGGGGTTAGATTTAGGAATAGGGTTAGATTTGGGGTTCGCGTTAGGGTTCAGGTTAGGATTAGGATTAATGTGAGAGTGAGTACCATTACAGACACCAGGTAACAGATTCAAATTCTATCCTGTGTTTGTCGCAGGATGACAGTGCGTTAAAGGAATCTGACACCAGAATGAAAGAATTAACTTCTGGATCCCATTAAAAATGTCATCATTATGTTAATGTTGAAACAAGCAGATATAAGGACTGAGATTGACTTTGAACTTGGTCCAGTGAGAGAGACAGAGTTTGTTTGTAACTGACACTCCTTCAAAACTCCATACCCAGGAAAACAAAGACAGAATTTATTTAATTTTCTTGAAAATAAGATTTCATTACAGAGTCATTGATTCATTTATGTTCATGATTTTTTAGTTAATGTAATTGTCTCAAGGTCGTTTCTCCAATTATTTCATTGCTGAATAATTATAAACATTATCTGGGTCAGTGATCCCGCGAGTTAATGGAGAGCTTGACACTGTCGGGTCACTTTGCAGGGAGCTGAGACTTGGTCAGTGCCATCAACTTACATCAAATCTCCAACTCAGCAACAGGCCATTTGGCCCAAACAATTCATGCTGATGTTTATTCTGTACAGGGACCTCCTCTCTTGTTCCTTATCTCTAACACTCTATCCTCTGTCCCTTCTCTCTCAGATTTATTCTGCCTCCCCTTAAACATATCCAGTGTTCACCTCAAACACTCCCTTTAATAACCAGGTTTATGAAATCATGAGGGGCATGGATAGGGTAAATAGACAAGGTCTTTCCCCTGAGGTGGGCGAGTCCAGAACTAGACAGCACAGGTTTAGGGTGAGAGGGGGAAGATATAAAAGGGAACTAAGGCACAACGTTTTCACGCAGAGGGTGGTACGTGTATGGAATGAACTGCCAGAGGAATTGGTGGAGGCTGATACAATTGCAGCATTTAAAAGGCATATACATGGGTATATAAATAGGAAGGGTTTGGAGGGATATGGCCAAGTGCTAGCAAATGGGTTTAGATTAAATTAAGATACCTGGTCTGCCAAATTGAACCAAAGGGTCTCTTTCTATGCTGTACAATTCCATTACTATATGAATGCAAGTTGTTGTTGTAACACTGCCCAAGGTTTGCAAATGCTTGGCGAGGCAGTGGCGCGGTGCAGGAAAATGGGACAATGAAGGAAACGCTTAAGGGCCACACCTGTTGGCTCATTATGACCTTACACACAGCCACGTGGTGACAACAACCAGGACAGCTCGTTCCCTGGAGCACAGGGCTGTCAGTGACAGCTCAGTCAGATGCCTTTTTCCTCAGGGACAGTGGATCAGGACCTCACTGCTAAGACGTGAGAACAAGGTATTCACCAAAACAACGAGAGCATTAGCATCGGAGGGTCAGTGCTGAGGGAGTGCCGCACAGTCAGAGGGTCAGTGCTGAGGGAGTGCCGCACTGTCGGAGAGTCAGTGCTGAGGGAGTGCCGCACTGTCGGAGGGTCAGTGCTGAGGGAGTGCCGCACTGTCGGAGGGTCAGTGCTGAGGGAGTGCCGCACTGTCGGAGGGTCAGTGCTGAGGGAGTGCTGCACTGTCGGAGGGTCAGTGCTGAGGGAGTGCCGCACTGTCGGAGGGTCAGTGCTGAGGGAGTGCTGCACTGTCGGAGGGTCAGTGCTGAGGGAGTGCCGCACTGTCGGAGAGTCAGTGCTGAGGGAGTGCCGCACTGTCGGAGGGTCAGTGCTGAGGGAGTGCCGCACTGTCGGAGGGTCAGTGCTGAGGGAATGCCGCACTGTCGGAGGGTCAGTGCTGAGGGAGTGCCGCACTGTCGGAGAGTCAGTGCTGAGGGAGTGCCGCACTGTCGGAGGGTCAGTGCTGAGGGAGTGCTGCACTGTCGGAGGGTCAGTACTGAGGGAGCGCCGCACTGTCAGAGGGTCAGTGCTGAGGGAGTGCCGCACTGTCGGAGAGTCAGTGCTGAGGGAGTGCCGCACTGTCGGAGGGTCAGTGCTGAGGGAGTGCCGCACTGTCGGAGGGTCAGTGCTGAGGGAATGCCGCACTGTCGGAGGGTCAGTGCTGAGGGAGTGCTGCACTGTCGGAGGGTCAGTGCTGAGGGAGTGCCGCACTGTCGGAGGGTCAGTGCTGAGGGAGTGCCGCACTGTCGGAGGGTCAGTGCTGAGGGAGTGCCGCACAGTCAGAGGGTCAGTGCTGAGGGAGTGCCGCACTGTCGGAGGGTCAGCACTGAGGGAGTGCTGCACTGTCAAAGGGTCAGTGCTGAGGGAGTGCCGCACTGTCGGAGGGTCAGTGCTGAGGGAGTGCCGCACCGTTGGAGGGTCAGTGCTAAGGGAGTGCCGCACTGTTGGAGGATCAGTGCTGAGGGAGTGTCGCACTGTTGGAGGATCAGTGCTGAGGGAGTGTCGCACTGTCAGAGGGTCAGTGCTGAGGGAGTGCCGCACTGTCGGAGGGTCAGTGCTGAGGGAGTGCCGCACAGTCAGAGGGTCAGTGCTGAGGGAGTGCCGCACTGTCGGAGGGTCAGCACTGAGGGAGTGCTGCACTGTCAAAGGGTCAGTGCTGAGGGAGTGCCGCACTGTCGGAGGGTCAGTGCTGAGGGAGTGCCGCACCGTTGGAGGGTCAGTGCTAAGGGAGTGCCGCACTGTTGGAGGATCAGTGCTGAGGGAGTGTCGCACTGTTGGAGGATCAGTGCTGAGGGAGTGTCGCACTGTCAGAGGGTCAGTGCTGAGGGAGTGCCGCACTGTCAGCACCCTCCTATTTATCTCTCAGTCAGCACTCTGCTGTCCTCTGAGCTCTGACCCAATGACGTTTCCAAGCATTTGATCACTGTGTCCTCATATTTACCTTCAGTGTGTGTGAATGTGCTTTTGGCAATACACCTTGGGACAGTGTATAATGTTAGTAGGTGCTATATAAATGCATTTGTTGTTGATGCTGAGGAGCTGTTTCTTAAATGGTTCACTCCAGAACAGGGGAGGGCAGAAAAAAATACCCAGAGGATATCAAGTGAAGCTCTCTTTTACACAAAGTGGGAGTCTGCACAAAACGCGTCTTTGTGATCTTTGGCTAGGGAAGGCATCACAGTTCTGTGTGACTCTGTTCCCTCTGAGCACAAATGATTGGTTCCTGACCAATCGGTTTACAGCCATTGCTGTGCTCAGTCCCGGGTGCACTTGGAGGATTAAACATTTATGAGCAATGTGATTGATTCTTTTTTTGAGGTGGTGTTGCTATGGAGATGTGTGCTGTCAAAAAGCGTTGCCATGGAGACACTGATTTGTTCACTGGTGTTTCTATGGCAATATTGACTGATAAACAGTGTTCCTATGGGTTTCTGAATGATTAATGGGTGTGAGATAAACTGGGGATCAAACAGAACATGAAACCTGAAGGAAGGGGTCTTCACAGTCTGTGACCAACCCCTGGTCACTCAGCAAGATCCCACGGCTATCTCACAGAAGGGCAGCAAGATCCCACGGCTATCTCACAGAAGGGCAGCAAGATCCCAAGGCTATCTCACAGAAGGGCAGCAAGATCCCAAGGCTATCTCACAGAAGGGCAGCAAGATCCCACGGCTATCTCACAGAAGGGCAGCAAGATCCCACAGCTATCTCACAGAAGGGCAGCAAGATCCCAAGGCTATCTCACAGAAGGGCAGCAAGATCCCAAGGCTATCTCACAGAAGGGCAGCAAGATCCCACAGCTATCTCACAGAAGGGCAGTGGGTTTTTCGGTGTCATCATGGGCCCCATACTGTGAGCCTTCACTAAAAGTTAACTGATTGCAGTTTGTGGGATCTTCCTGTGCTCAGATCACCTGCTGCATTTCCTGCAGTGTAAACCAGCACGCTTCAGACACTGTCAGGATGCTTTGGAACATGCCAAGGTTGTAAAAACGCTACATAAATGAAGTTATCAATGTTGACTGTACCCAGCTGTGAGAAAGCTGGTGCAGGGAGTGGCAGGCACTGTCTTTATCTATTTCACGAGGAATCCTTGCTCCTGTAACCTTTCGGTCTTAGGGTGTGTTTCACAGGCTGGGCCCTGTGACCATATCTGTGTCCACTGCCTGATCCTCCCTCTTCCATTCACAGGAGCAGCTGTAGTGACAACAATGGACCGAGGCTCCCCTCAGTAGGTGAGGCACAGAGACAGCCCAGCAGTAGCCCCTGAGACTGATGCAACTATCAGCAACCAACAACAATTCCACGGTTAGAGGTTAAACCAACAGAATTAATTGGTGAGAATATCAAAGGACTTTGTTCAGCCCTATCGCATGTATAATCGAGGAGTGACGTGCGTTTGATTCTCGGACACTTGGAGAGATGTTATGTTTGATAAACTTACACTGGAATTACATTGCTGTTTGACACAATACTGACCCTGTAGCACAGTATACCCACTGTCGGACAAATTCTGACCCCGTAAGTCAGTATACCCACTGTCTGACAGAATACCGACCCTGTAGCACAGTATACCCACTGTCGGACAAATTCTGACCCCGTAAGTCAGTATACCCACTGTCTGACAGAATACCGACCCTGTAGCACAGTATACCCACTGTCGGACAAATTCTGACCCCGTAAGTCAGTATACCCACTGTCTGACAGAATACCGACCCTGTAGCACAGTATACCCACTGTCTGACAGAATACTGACCCTTTAGGACAGTATACTCACTATCTGACAGAATACTGACCCTGTAGCACAGTATACCCACTGTCTGACAGAATACCGACCCTGTAGCACAGTATACCAACTGACAGAATACCGACCCCGTAGCACAGTATACCCACTGTCTGACAGAATACCGACCCTGTAGCACAGTATACCAACTGACAGAATACCGACCCCGTAGCACAGTATACCCACAGTCTGACAGAATACTGACCCTGTAGAACAGTATACCCACTGTCTGACAGATACTGACCCTGTAGCTCAGTATACCCACTGTCTGACAGATACTGACCATGTAGCACAGTATACCCACTGTCTGACAGAATACCGACCCTGTAACACAGTATACCCAATGTCTGACAGAATACCGACCCTGTAGCACAGTATACCCACCGTCTGACAGAATACCGACCCTGTAACACAGTATACCCACTGTCTGACAGAATACCGACCCTGTAACACAGTATACCCACTGTCTGACAGAATACCGACCCTGTAGCACAGTATACTCACTGTCTGACAGAATACTGACCCTGTAGAACAGTATACCCACTGTCTGACAGAATACTGACCCTGTAGCACAGTATACCCACTGTCTGACAGAATACCGACCCTGTAACACAGTATACCCACTGTCTGACAGAATACTGACCCTGTAGCACAGTATACCCACTGTCTGACAGAATACTCACCCTGTAGAACAGTATACCCACTGTCTGACAGAATACTGACCCTGTAGCACAGTATACCCACTGTCTGACAGAATACCGACCCTGTAACACAGTATACCCACTGTCTGACAGAATACCGACCCTGTAGCACAGTATACCCACTGTCTGACAGAATACTGACCCTGTAGCACAGTATACCCACTGTCTGACAGAATACCGACCCTGTAACACAGTATACCCACTGTCTGACAGAATACCGACCCTGTAGCACAGTATACCCACTGTCTGACAGAATACCGACCCTGTAGCACAGTATACCCACTGTCTGACAGAATACCGACCCTGTAGCACAGTATACCCACTGTCTAACAGAATACCGACCCTGTAGCACAGTATACCCACTGTCTGACAGATACTGACCCTGTAGCACAGTATACCCACTGTCTGACAGATACTGACCCTGTAGCACAGTATACCCACTGTCTGACAGAATACTGACCCTGTAGCACAGTATACCCACTGTCTGACAGATACTGACCCTGGAGCACAGTATACCCACTGTCTGACAGAATACCGATCCTGTAGCACAGTATACCCACTGTCTGACAGATACTGACCCTGTAGCACAGTATACCCACTGTCTGACAGATACTGACACTGTAGCACAGTATACCCACTGTCTGACAGAATACCGACCCTGTAGCACAGTATACCCACTGTCTGACAGAATACCGACCCTGTAGCACAGTATACCCACTGTCTGACAGATACTGACCCTGTAGCACAGTATACCCACTGTCTGACAGAATACTGACCCTGTAGCACAGTATACCCACTGTCTGACAGAATAATGACCCTGGAGCACAGTATACCCACTGTCTGACAGAATACTGACCCTGTAGCACAGTATACCCACTGTCTTACAGAATACCGACCCTGTAGCACAGTATACCCACTGTCTGACAGATACTGACCCTGTAGCACAGTATACCCACTGTCTGACAGATACTGACCCTGTAGCACAGTATACCCACTGTCTGACAGAATACTGACCCTGTAGCACAGTATACCCACTGTCTGACAGAATAATGACCCTGGAGCACAGTATACCCACTGTCTGACAGAATAATGACCCTGGAGCACAGTATACTCACTCTCTGACAGAATACTGACCCTGTAGCACAGTATACCCACTGTCTGACAAAATACCGACCCTGTAGCACAGTATACCCACTGTCTGACAGAATACTGACCCTGTAGCACAGTATAACCAATGACAAAATACCGACCCTGTAGCACAGTATACCCACTGTCTGACAGAATACTCACCCTGTAGCACAGTATACCCACTGTCTGACAGATACTGACCCTGTAGCACAGTATACCCACTGTCTGACAGAATACTGACCCTGTAGCACAGTATACCCACTGTCTGACAGAATAATGACCCTGGAGCACAGTATACCCACTGTCTGACAGAATACTGACCCTGTAGCACAGTATACCCACTGTCTGACAGAATACCGACCCTGTAGCACAGTATACCCACTGTCTGACAGAATACTGACCATGTAGCACAGTATGCCCACTGTCTGACAGATACTGACCTGGAGCACAGTATACCCACTGTCTGACAGAATAATGACCCTGTAGCACAGTATACCCACTGTCTAACAGAATACTGACCCTGTAGCACAGTATACAAACTGTCTGACAGAATACTGACCTGGAGCACAGTATACCCACTGTCTGACAGAATACTGACCCTGTAGCACAGTATACCCACTGTCTGACAGAATACTGAACCTGCAACACAGTATACCCACTGTCTGACAGAATACTGGCATGGAGCACAATATACCCACTGTCTAACAGAATACTGACCCTGTAGCACAGTATACCCACTGGCAAAATACCGACCCTGTAGCACAGTATACCCACAGTCTGACAGAATACTGACCCTGTAGCACAGTATACCCACTGTCTGACAGAATACCGACCCTGTAGCACAGTATACCCACAGTCTGACAGAATACTGACCCTGTAGCACAGTATACCCACTGTCTGACAGAATACTGACCTGGAGCACAGTATACCCACTGTCTGACAGATTACTGACCCTGTAACACAATATTCCCACTGACAAAATACCGACCCTGTAGCACAGTATACCCACAGTCTGACAGAATACCGACCCTGTAGCACAGTATACTCACTGTCTGACAGAATACTGACCCTGTAGCACAGTATACCCACTGTCTGACAGAATACTGGCCCTGTAGCACAGTGTACCCACAGTCTAACAGAATACCGACCCGGTAGCACAGTATACCCACTGTCTGACAGAATACTGACCCTGTAGCACAGTATACCCACTGTCTGACAGAATACTCGCCCTCTAGCACAGTATACCCACTGTCTGACACAATACTGACCCTGTAACACAGTATTCCCACTGTCTGACAAAATACCGACCCTGTAGCACAGTATACCCACAGTCTGACAGAATACCGACCCTGCAGCACAGTATACCCACGGTCTGACAGAATACTGACCCTGTAGCACAGTATACCCACTGTCTGACAGAATACTGACCCTGTAGCACAGTATACCCACTGTCTGACAGAATACTGACCCTGGAGCACAGTATACTCACTGTCTGACAGAATACCGAACCTGCAGCACAGTATACTCACTGTCTGACCGAATAATGACCTGGAACACAATATACCCACTGTCTGACAGAATACTGACCCTGTAGCACAGTGTACCCACTGTCTGACAGAACACTGACCTGGAGCACAGTATACCCACTGTCTGACAGGATACCGACCCTGTAGCACAGTATACCCACTGTCTGACAGAATACCAACCCTGTAGCACAGTATACCCACTGTCCGACAGAATAATGACCCTGTAGCACAGTGTACCCACTGACTGACAGAATACTGACCCGGTAGCACAGTATACTCACTGTTTGACAGAATACTGACCCTGTAGCACAGTATACCCACTGTCTGACAGAATATCGACCCTGTAACACAGTATACCCACTGTCTGAGAGAATACTGACCGTGTAGCACAGTATACCCACTGTCTGACAGAATACCGACCCTGCAGCACAGTATACCCACTGTCTGACAGAATATCGACCCTGTAACACAGTATACCCACTGTCTGACAGAATACTGACCCTGTTGCACAGTATACCCACTGTCTGACAGAATACCGACCCTGTAGCACAGTATACCCACTGTCTGACAGAATACCGACCCTGCAGCACAGTATACCCACAGTCTGACAGAATACTGACCCTGTTGCACAGTATACCCACTGTCTGACAGAATACTGAACCTGTAACAAAGTATACCCACTGTCTGACAGAATAGCGACCCTGTAGCACAGTATACCCACTGTCTGACAGAATACTGACCCTGTAGCACAGTATACCCATTGTCGGACAGAATATCGACCGCGTAGCACAGTATACCCACTGTCTGACAGATACTGACCCTGTAGCACAGTATACCCACTGTCTGACAGATACTGACCCTGGAGCACAGTATACCCACTGTCTGACAGAATACCGACCCTGTAGCACAGTATACCCACTGTCTGACAGATACTGACCCTGTAGCACAGTATACCCACTGTCTGACAGATACTGACCCTGTAGCACAGTATACCCACTGTCTGACAGAATACCGACCCTGTAGCACAGTATACCCACTGTCTGACAGAATACCGACCCTGTAGCACAGTATACCCACTGTCTGACAGATACTGACCCTGTAGCACAGTATACCCACTGTCTGACAGAATAATGACCCTGGAGCACAGTATACCCACTGTCTGACAGAATAATGACCCTGGAGCACAGTATACCCACTGTCTGACAGAATACTGACCCTGTAGAACAGTATACCCACTGTCTGACAGAATACCGACCCTGTAGCACAGTATACCCACTGTCTGACAGATACTGACCCTGTAGCACAGTATACCCACTGTCTGACAGATACTGACCCTGTAGCACAGTATACCCACTGTCTGGCAGAATACTGACCCTGTAGCACAGTATACCCACTGTCTGACAGAATAATGACCCTGGAGCACAGTATACCCACTGTCTGACAGAATACCGACCCTGTAGCACAGTATACCCACTGTCTGACAGAATACTGACCCTGTAGCACAGTATACCCACTGTCTGACAGAATACCGACCCTGTAGCACAGTATGCCCACTGTCTGACAGATACTGACCTGGAGCACAGTATACCCACTGTCTGACAGAATAATGACCCTGTAGCACAGTATACCCACTGTCTAACAGAATACTGACCCTGTAGCACAGTATACAAACTGTCTGACAGAATACTGACCTGGAGCACAGTATACCCACTGTCTGACAGAATAATGACCCTGGAGCACAGTATACCCACTGTCTGACAGAATACTGACCCTGTAGCACAGTATACCCACTGTCTGACAGAATACCGACCCTGTAGCACAGTATGCCCACTGTCTGACAGATACTGACCTGGAGCACAGTATACCCACTGTCTGACAGATACTGACCCTGTAGCACAGTATACTCACTGTCTGACAGAATACTGACCCTGTAGCACAGTATACCCACTGTCTGACAGAATAATGACCCTGTAGCACAGTATACCCACTGTCTAACAGAATACTGACCCTGTAGCACAGTATACAAACTGTCTGACAGAATACTGACCTGGAGCACAGTATACCCACTGTCTGACAGAATACTGACCCTGTAGCACAGTATACCCACTGTCTGACAGAATACTGAACCTGCAACACAGTATACCCACTGTCTGACAGAATACTGGCATGGAGCACAATATACCCACTGTCTAACAGAATACTGACCCTGTAGCACAGTATACCCACTGGCAAAATACCGACCCTGTAGCACAGTATACCCACAGTCTGACAGAATACTGACCCTGTAGCACAGTATACCCACTGTCTGACAGAATACCGACCCTGTAGCACAGTATACCCACAGTCTGACAGAATACTGACCCTGTAGCACAGTATACCCACTGTCTGACAGAATACTGACCTGGAGCACAGTATACCCACTGTCTGACAGATTACTGACCCTGTAACACAATATTCCCACTGACAAAATACCGACCCTGTAGCACAGTATACCCACAGTCTGACAGAATACCGACCCTGTAGCACAGTATACTCACTGTCTGACAGAATACTGACCCTGTAGCACAGTATACCCACTGTCTGACAGAATACTGGCCCTGTAGCACAGTGTACCCACAGTCTAACAGAATACCGACCCGGTAGCACAGTATACCCACTGTCTGACAGAATACTGACCCTGTAGCACAGTATACCCACTGTCTGACAGAATACTCGCCCTCTAGCACAGTATACCCACTGTCTGACACAATACTGACCCTGTAACACAGTATTCCCACTGTCTGACAAAATACCGACCCTGTAGCACAGTATACCCACAGTCTGACAGAATACCGACCCTGCAGCACAGTATACCCACGGTCTGACAGAATACTGACCCTGTAGCACAGTATACCCACTGTCTGACAGAATACTGACCCTGTAGCACAGTATACCCACTGTCTGACAGAATACTGACCCTGGAGCACAGTATACTCACTGTCTGACAGAATACCGAACCTGCAGCACAGTATACTCACTGTCTGACCGAATAATGACCTGGAACACAATATACCCACTGTCTGACAGAATACTGACCCTGTAGCACAGTGTACCCACTGTCTGACAGAACACTGACCTGGAGCACAGTATACCCACTGTCTGACAGGATACCGACCCTGTAGCACAGTATACCCACTGTCTGACAGAATACCAACCCTGTAGCACAGCATACCCACTGTCCGACAGAATAATGACCCTGTAGCACAGTGTACCCACTGACTGACAGAATACCGACCCGGTAGCACAGTATACTCACTGTTTGACAGAATACTGACCCTGTAGCACAGTATACCCACTGTCTGACAGAATATCGACCCTGTAACACAGTATACCCACTGTCTGAGAGAATACTGACCGTGTAGCACAGTATACCCACTGTCTGACAGAATACCGACCTTGTAGCACAGTATACCCACTCTCTGACAGAATACCGACCCTGCAGCACAGTATACCCACTGTCTGACAGAATATCGACCCTGTAACACAGTATACCCACTGTCTGACAGAATACTGACCCTGTTGCACAGTATACCCACTGTCTGACAGAATACCGACCCTGTAGCACAGTATACCCACTCTCTGACAGAATACCGACCCTGCAGCACAGTATACCCACAGTCTGACAGAATACTGACCCTGTTGCACAGTCTACCCACTGTCTGACAGAATACTGAACCTGTAACAAAGTATACCCACTGTCTGACAGAATAGCGACCCTGTAGCACAGTATACCCACTGTCTGACAGAATACTGACCCTGTAGCACAGTATACCCATTGTCAGACAGAATATCGACCGCGTAGCACAGTATACCCACTGTCTGACAGAATACCGACCCTGTAGCACAGTATACCCACTGTCTGACAGATACTGACCCTGTAGCACAGTATACCCACTGTCTGACAGATACTGACCCTGGAGCACAGTATACCCACTGTCTGACAGAATACCGACCCTGTAGCACAGTATACCCACTGTCTGACAGATACTGACCCTGTAGCACAGTATACCCACTGTCTGACAGATACTGACCCTGTAGCACAGTATACCCACTGTCTGACAGAATACCGACCCTGTAGCACAGTATACCCACTGTCTGACAGAATACCGACCCTGTAGCACAGTATACCCACTGTCTGACAGATACTGACCCTGTAGCACAGTATACCCACTGTCTGACAGAATAATGACCCTGGAGCACAGTATACCCACTGTCTGACAGAATAATGACCCTGGAGCACAGTATACCCACTGTCTGACAGAATACTGACCCTGTAGAACAGTATACCCACTGTCTGACAGAATACCGACCCTGTAGCACAGTATACCCACTGTCTGACAGATACTGACCCTGTAGCACAGTATACCCACTGTCTGACAGATACTGACCCTGTAGCACAGTATACCCACTGTCTGGCAGAATACTGACCCTGTAGCACAGTATACCCACTGTCTGACAGAATAATGACCCTGGAGCACAGTATACCCACTGTCTGACAGAATACTGACCCTGTAGCACAGTATACCCACTGTCTGACAGAATACCGACCCTGTAGCACAGTATGCCCACTGTCTGACAGCTACTGACCTGGAGCACAGTATACCCACTGTCTGACAGAATAATGACCCTGTAGCACAGTATACCCACTGTCTAACAGAATACTGACCCTGTAGCACAGTATACAAACTGTCTGACAGAATACTGACCTGGAGCACAGTATACCCACTGTCTGACAGAATACTGACCCTGTAGCACAGTATACCCACTGTCTGACAGAATACTGAACCTGCAACACAGTATACCCACTGTCTGACAGAATACTGGCATGGAGCACAATATACCCACTGTCTAACAGAATACTGACCCTGTAGCACAGTATACCCACTGGCAAAATACTGACCCTGTAGCACAGTATACCCACAGTCTGACAGAATACTGACCCTGTAGCACAGTATACCCACTGTCTGACAGAATACCGACCCTGTAGCACAGTATACCCACAGTCTGACAGAATACTGACCCTGTAGCACAGTATACCCACTGTCTGACAGAATACTGACCTGGAGCACAGTATGCCCACTGTCTGACAGATTACTGACCCTGTAACACAGTATTCCCACTGACAAAATACCGACCCTGTAGCACAGTATACCCACAGTCTGACAGAATACCGACCCTGTAGCAGAGTATACTCACTGTCTGACAGAATACTGACCCTGTAGCACAGTATACCCACTGTCTGACAGAATACTGGCCCTGTAGCACAGTGTACCCACAGTCTAACAGAATACCGACCCGGTAGCACAGTATACCCACTGTCCGACAGAATACTGACCCTTTAGGACAGTATACTCACTGTCTGACAGAATACTGACCCTGTAGCACAGTATACCCACTGTCTGACAGAATACTTACCCTGTAGCACAGTATACCCACTGTCTGACAGAATACTGACCCTGTAGCACAGTATACTCACTGTCTGACAGAATACTGACCCTGTAGCACAGTATACCCACTCTCTGACAGAATACCAACCCTGTAGCACAGTATACCCACTGTCCGACAGAATACTGACACTTTAGGACAGTATACTCACTGTCTGACAGAATACTGACCCTGTAGCACAGTATACCCACTGTCTGACAGAATACTGACCCTGTAGCACAGTATACCCACTGTCTGACAGATACCAACCCTGTAGCACAATATACCCATTGTCTGACAGAATACTGACCCTGTAGCACAGTATACTCACTGTCTGACAGAATACTGACCCTGTAGCACAGTACACCCAGTGTCTGACAGAATACTGACCCTGTAGCACAGTATACCCACTGTCTGACAGAATACCAACCCTGTAGCACAGTATACCCACTGTCCGACAGAATAATGACCCTGTAGCACAGTGTACCCACTGTCTGACAGAATACCGACCTGGAGCACAATATACCCACTGTCTGACAGAATACCGAGCTGTAGCACAGTATACCCAATGTCTGACAGAATACTGACCCTGTAGCACAGTATACCAACTGTCTGACAGAATAATGACCCTGTAGCACAGTATACCCATTGTCTGACAGAATACTGACCCTGTAGCACGGTATACTCACTGTCTGACAGAATACCAACTTTGTAGCACAGTATACCCACTGTCTGACAGAATACTGACCCTGGAGCACAGTATACCCACTGTCTGACAGAATACTGACCCTGTAGCACGGTATACCCACTGTCTGACAGAATACCAACCCTGTAGCACAGTATACCCACTGTCTGACAGAATACTGACCATGTAGCACAGTATACCCACAGTCTGACAGAATACCGACCCTGTAGCACAGTATACCCACTGTCTGACCGAATACCGACCCTGTAGCACAGTATACCCACTGTCTGACAGAATACTGACCCTGTAGCACAGTATACCCACTGTCTGACAGAATACTGACCCTGTAACAAAGTATACTCACTGTCTGACAGAATACTGACCCTGTAGCACAGTATACTCACTGACTGACAGATACTGACCCGTAGCACAGTATACTCACTGTCTGACAGATACTGACCTGTAGCACAGTATACTCACTGTCTGACATAATACTGACCTGGAGCACAGTATACCGACTGTCTGACAGGTTAACGACCCTGTAGCACTGTGTACCCACTGTCTGACAGAATACTGACCCTGTAACACAGTATACCCACTGTCTGACACAATACTGACTCTGTAGCACAGTTTACCCACTGTCTGACAGATACTGACCCCGGAGCACAGTATACTCTCTGTCTGACAGAATACCGACCCTGGAGCACAGCATACACACTGTCTGACAGAATACTGACCCTGTAGCACAGTATACTCACTGTCTGAGAGAATACTGATCTGGAGCACAGTATACATACTGTCTGACAGAATACTGACCCTGTAGCACAGTATACCCACGGTCTGACAGAATACCGATCCTGTAACACAGTATACACACTGTCTGACAGAATACTGACACTGCAGCACAGTATACCCAATGTCTGACAGAATACCGAAACTGTAGCACAGTATACCCACTGTCTGATAGAATACCGAACCTGAAGCACAGTATACCCACTGTCTGACAGAATACCGACCCTGTAGCACAGTATACCCACTGTCTGACAGAATACTGACCTGTAGCACAGTATACTCACTGTCTGACATAATACTGACCTGGAGCACAGTATACCCACTGTCTGACAGGTTAACGACCCTGTAGCACTGTGTACCCACTGTCTGACAGAATACTGACCCAGTAACACAGTATACCCACTGTCTGACACAATACTGACTCTGTAGCACAGTTTACCCACTGTCTGACAGATACTGACCCCGGAGCACAGTATACTCTCTGTCTGACAGAATACCGACCCTGGAGCACAGCATACACACTGTCTGACAGAATACTGACCCTGTAGCACAGTATACTCACTGTCTGAGAGAATACTGATCTGGAGCACAGTATACATACTGTCTGACAGAATACTGACCCTGTAGCACAGTATACCCACGGTCTGACAGAATACCGATCCTGTAACACAGTATACACACTGTCTGACAGAATACTGACACTGCAGCACAGTATACCCAATGTCTGACAGAATACCGAAACTGTAGCACAGTATACCCACTGTCTGATAGAATACCGAACCTGAAGCACAGTATACCCACTGTCTGACAGAATACCGACCCTGTAGCACAGTATACCCACTGTCTGACAGAATACTGACCTGGAGCACAATATACCCACTTTCTAACAGAATACTGACCCTGTAACACAGTATACCCACTGTCTGACAGAATACCAACCCTGTAACACAGTATACCCATAGTCTGACAGAATACTGACCTGGAGCACAGTATACCCACTGTCTGACAGAATACTGACCCTGTAAGACAGTGTACCCACTGTCTGACAGAAACTGACCCTGTAACAGAGTATACCCACTGTCTGACAGAATACTGACCCTGTAACACAGTATTCCCACTGTCTGACAGAATACTGACCCTGTAGCATAGTATAATCACTGTCTGACAGAGTACTGACCCTGTAGCACAATATACCCACTGTCTGACAGAATACTGACCCTGTAACGCAGTATACCCATTGTCTGACAGAATACCGACCCTGTAACACAGTATACCCACTGTCTGACAGAATACTGACCCTGTAGCACAGTATACCCACTGTCTGACAGAATACCGACCCTGTAGCACAGTATACCCACTGTCTGACAGAATTCTGACCCTGTAACACAGTATACCCACTGTCTGAGAGAATACCGACCCTGTAGCACAGTATACCCACTGTCGATTAGAATACCGACCCTGTAGCACAGTATACCCACTGTCTGACAGAATACTGACCCTGTAGCACAGTATACCCACTGTCTGACAGAATACTGACCCTGTAGCACGGTATACCCACTGTCTGACAGAATACCAACCCTGTAGCACAGTATACCCACTGTCTGACAGAATACTGAACCTGCAACACAGTATACCCACTGTCTGACAGAATACTGGCATGGAGCACAATATACCCACTGTCTAACAGAATACTGACCCTGTAGCACAGTATACCCACTGGCAAAATACCGACCCTGTAGCACAGTATACCCACAGTCTGACAGAATACTGACCCTGTAGCACAGTATACCCACTGTCTGACAGAATACCGACCCTGTAGCACAGTATACCCACAGTCTGACAGAATACTGACCCTGTAGCACAGTATACCCACTGTCTGACAGAATACTGACCTGGAGCACAGTATACCCACTGTCTGACAGATTACTGACCCTGTAACACAGTATTCCCACTGACAAAATACCGACCCTGTAGCACAGTATACCCACAGTCTGACAGAATACCGACCCTGTAGCAGAGTATACTCACTGTCTGACAGAATACTGACCCTGTAGCACAGTATACCCACTGTCTGACAGAATACTGGCCCTGTAGCACAGTGTACCCACAGTCTAACAGAATACCGACCCGGTAGCACAGTATACCCACTGTCCGACAGAATACTGACCCTTTAGGACAGTATACTCACTGTCTGACAGAATACTGACCCTGTAGCACAGTATACCCACTGTCTGACAGAATACTTACCCTGTAGCACAGTATACCCACTGTCTGACAGAATACTGACCCTGTAGCACAGTATACTCACTGTCTGACAGAATACTGACCCTGTAGCACAGTATACCCACTCTCTGACAGAATACCAACCCTGTAGCACAGTATACCCACTGTCCGACAGAATACTGACACTTTAGGACAGTATACTCACTGTCTGACAGAATACTGACCCTGTAGCACAGTATACCCACTGTCTGACAGAATACTGACCCTGTAGCACAGTATACCCACTGTCTGACAGAATACTGACCTGTAGCACAGTATACTCACTGTCTGACATAATACTGACCTGGAGCACAGTATACCCACTGTCTGACAGGTTAACGACCCTGTAGCACTGTGTACCCACTGTCTGACAGAATACTGACCCTGTAACACAGTATACCCACTGTCTGACAGAATACCAACCCTGTAACACAGTATACCCATAGTCTGACAGAATACTGACCTGGAGCACAGTATACCCACTGTCTGACAGAATACTGACCCTGTAAGACAGTGTACCCACTGTCTGACAGAAACTGACCCTGTAACAGAGTATACCCACTGTCTGACAGAATACTGACCCTGTAACACAGTATTCCCACTGTCTGACAGAATACTGACCCTGTAGCATAGTATAATCACTGTCTGACAGAGTACTGACCCTGTAGCACAATATACCCACTGTCTGACAGAATACTGACCCTGTAACGCAGTATACCCATTGTCTGACAGAATACCGACCCTGTAACACAGTATACCCACTGTCTGACAGAATACTGACCCTGTAGCACAGTATACCCACTGTCTGACAGAATACCGACCCTGTAGCACAGTATACCCACTGTCTGACAGAATTCTGACCCTGTAACACAGTATACCCACTGTCTGAGAGAATACCGACCCTGTAGCACAGTATACCCACTGTCGATTAGAATACCGACCCTGTAGCACAGTATACCCACTGTCTGACAGAATACTGACCCTGTAGCACAGTATACCCACTGTCTGACAGAATACTGACCCTGTAGCACGGTATACCCACTGTCTGACAGAATACCAACCCTGTAGCACAGTATACCCACTGTCTGACAGAATACTGAACCTGCAACACAGTATACCCACTGTCTGACAGAATACTGGCATGGAGCACAATATACCCACTGTCTAACAGAATACTGACCCTGTAGCACAGTATACCCACTGGCAAAATACCGACCCTGTAGCACAGTATACCCACAGTCTGACAGAATACTGACCCTGTAGCACAGTATACCCACTGTCTGACAGAATACCGACCCTGTAGCACAGTATACCCACAGTCTGACAGAATACTGACCCTGTAGCACAGTATACCCACTGTCTGACAGAATACTGACCTGGAGCACAGTATACCCACTGTCTGACAGATTACTGACCCTGTAACACAGTATTCCCACTGACAAAATACCGACCCTGTAGCACAGTATACCCACAGTCTGACAGAATACCGACCCTGTAGCAGAGTATACTCACTGTCTGACAGAATACTGACCCTGTAGCACAGTATACCCACTGTCTGACAGAATACTGGCCCTGTAGCACAGTGTACCCACAGTCTAACAGAATACCGACCCGGTAGCACAGTATACCCACTGTCCGACAGAATACTGACCCTTTAGGACAGTATACTCACTGTCTGACAGAATACTGACCCTGTAGCACAGTATACCCACTGTCTGACAGAATACTTACCCTGTAGCACAGTATACCCACTGTCTGACAGAATACTGACCCTGTAGCACAGTATACTCACTGTCTGACAGAATACTGACCCTGTAGCACAGTATACCCACTCTCTGACAGAATACCAACCCTGTAGCACAGTATACCCACTGTCCGACAGAATACTGACACTTTAGGACAGTATACTCACTGTCTGACAGAATACTGACCCTGTAGCACAGTATACCCACTGTCTGACAGAATACTGACCCTGTAGCACAGTATACCCACTGTCTGACAGAATACTGACCTGTAGCACAGTATACTCACTGTCTGACATAATACTGACCTGGAGCACAGTATACCCACTGTCTGACAGGTTAACGACCCTGTAGCACTGTGTACCCACTGTCTGACAGAATACTGACCCTGTAACACAGTATACCCACTGTCTGACACAATACTGACTCTGTAGCACAGTTTACCCACTGTCTGACAGATACTGACCCCGGAGCACAGTATACTCTCTGTCTGACAGAATACCGACCCTGGAGCACAGCATACACACTGTCTGACAGAATACTGACCCTGTAGCACAGTATACCCACGGTCTGACAGAATACCGATCCTGTAACACAGTATACACACTGTCTGACAGAATACTGACACTGCAGCACAGTATACCCAATGTCTGACAGAATACCGAAACTGTAGCACAGTATACCCACTGTCTGAAAGAATACCGAACCTGAAGCACAGTATACCCACTGTCTGACAGAATACCGACCCTGTAGCACAGTATACCCACTGTCTGACAGAATACTGACCTGGAGCACAATATACCCACTTTCTAACAGAATACTGACCCTGTAACACAGTATACCCACTGTCTGACAGAATACCAACCCTGTAACACAGTATACCCATAGTCTGACAGAATACGGACCTGGAGCACAGTATACCCACTGTCTGACAGAATACTGACCCTGTAAGACAGTGTACCCACTGTCTGACAGAAACTGACCCTGTAACAGAGTATACCCACTGTCTGACAGAATACTGACCCTGTAACACAGTATTCCCACTGTCTGACAGAATACTGACCCTGTAGCATAGTATAATCACTGTCTGACAGAGTACTGACCCTGTAGCACAATATACCCACTGTCTGACAGAATACTGACCCTGTAACGCAGTATACCCATTGTCTGACAGAATACCGACCCTGTAACACAGTATACCCACTGTCTGACAGAATACTGACCCTGTAGCACAGTATACCCACTGTCTGACAGAATACCGACCCTGTAGCACAGTATACCCACTGTCTGACAGAATTCTGACCCTGTAACACAGTATACCCACTGTCTGAGAGAATACCGACCCTGTAGCACAGTATACCCACTGTCGATTAGAATACCGACCCTGTAGCACAGTATACCCACTGTCTGACAGAATACCGACCCTGTAGCACAGTATACTCACTGTCTGACAGAATACTGACCCTGTAGCACAGTATACCCACTGTCTGACAGAATACTGGCCCTGTAGCACAGTGTACCCACAGTCTAACAGAATACCAACCCGGTAGCACAGTATACCCACTGTCCGACAGAATACTGACCCTTTAGGACAGTATACTCACTGTCTGACAGAATACTGACCCTGTAGCACAGTATACCCACTGTCTGACAGAATACTTACCCTGTAGCACAGTATACCCACTGTCTGACAGAATACTGACCCTGTAGCACAGTATACTCACTGTCTGACAGAATACTGACCCTGTAGCACAGTATACCCACTCTCTGACAGAATACCAACCCTGTAGCACAGTATACCCACTGTCCGACAGAATACTGACACTTTAGGACAGTATACTCACTGTCTGACAGAATACTGACCCTGTAGCACAGTATACCCACTGTCTGACAGAATACTGAGCCTGTAGCACAGTATACCCACTGTCTGACAGAATACTGACCTGTAGCACAGTATACTCACTGTCTGACATAATACTGACCTGGAGCACAGTATACCCACTGTCTGACAGGTTAACGACCCTGTAGCACTGTGTACCCACTGTCTGACAGAATACTGACCCTGTAACACAGTATACCCACTGTCTGACACAATGCTGACTCTGTAGCACAGTTTACCCACTGTCTGACAGATACTGACCCCGGAGCACAGTATACTCTCTGTCTGACAGAATACCGACCCTGGAGCACAGCATACACACTGTCTGACAGAATACTGACCCTGTAGCACAGTATACCCACGGTCTGACAGAATACCGATCCTGTAACACAGTATACACACTGTCTGACAGAATACTGACACTGCAGCACAGTATACCCAATGTCTGACAGAATACCGAAACTGTAGCACAGTATACCCACTGTCTGATAGAATACCGAACCTGAAGCACAGTATACCCACTGTCTGACAGAATACCGACCCTGTAGCACAGTATACCCACTGTCTGACAGAATACTGACCTGGAGCACAATATACCCACTTTCTAACAGAATACTGACCCTGTAACACAGTATACCCACTGTCTGACAGAATACCAACCCTGTAACACAGTATACCCATAGTCTGACAGAATACGGACCTGGAGCACAGTATACCCACTGTCTGACAGAATACTGACCCTGTAAGACAGTGTACCCACTGTCTGACAGAAACTGACCCTGTAACAGAGTATACCCACTGTCTGACAGAATACTGACCCTGTAACACAGTATTCCCACTGTCTGACAGAATACTGACCCTGTAGCATAGTATAATCACTGTCTGACAGAGTACTGACCCTGTAGCACAATATACCCACTGTCTGACAGAATACTGACCCTGTAACGCAGTATACCCATTGTCTGACAGAATACCGACCCTGTAACACAGTATACCCACTGTCTGACAGAATACTGACCCTGTAGCACAGTATACCCACTGTCTGACAGAATACCGACCCTGTAGCACAGTATACCCACTGTCTGACAGAATTCTGACCCTGTAACACAGTATACCCACTGTCTGAGAGAATACCGACCCTGTAGCACAGTATACCCACTGTCGATTAGAATACCGACCCTGTAGCACAGTATACCCACTGTCTGACAGAATACTGACCCTGTAGCACAGTATACCCACTGTCTGACAGAATACTGACCCTGTAGCACGGTATACCCACTGTCTGACAGAATACCAACCCTGTAGCACAGTATACCCACTGTCTGACAGAATACTGAACCTGCAACACAGTATACCCACTGTCTGACAGAATACTGGCATGGAGCACAATATACCCACTGTCTAACAGAATACTGACCCTGTAGCACAGTATACCCACTGGCAAAATACCGACCCTGTAGCACAGTATACCCACAGTCTGACAGAATACTGACCCTGTAGCACAGTATACCCACTGTCTGACAGAATACCGACCCTGTAGCACAGTATACCCACAGTCTGACAGAATACTGACCCTGTAGCACAGTATACCCACTGTCTGACAGAATACTGACCTGGAGCACAGTATACCCACTGTCTGACAGATTACTGACCCTGTAACACAGTATTCCCACTGACAAAATACCGACCCTGTAGCACAGTATACCCACAGTCTGACAGAATACCGACCCTGTAGCACAGTATACTCACTGTCTGACAGAATACTGACCCTGTAGCACAGTATGCCCACTGTCTGACAGAATACTGGCCCTGTAGCACAGTGTACCCACAGTCTAACAGAATACCGACCCGGTAGCACAGTATACCCACTGTCCGACAGAATACTGACCCTTTAGGACAGTATACTCACTGTCTGACAGAATACTGACCCTGTAGCACAGTATACCCACTGTCTGACAGAATACTTACCCTGTAGCACAGTATACCCACTGTCTGACAGAATACTGACCCTGTAGCACAGTATACTCACTGTCTGACAGAATACTGACCCTGTAGCACAGTATACCCACTCTCTGACAGAATACCAACCCTGTAGCACAGTATACCCACTGTCCGACAGAATACTGACACTTTAGGACAGTATACTCACTGTCTGACAGAATACTGACCCTGTAGCACAGTATACCCACTGTCTGACAGAATACTGACCCTGTAGCACAGTATACCCACTGTCTGACAGATACCAACCCTGTAGCACAATATACCCATTGTCTGACAGAATACTGACCCTGTAGCACAGTATACTCACTGTCTGACAGAATACTGACCCTGTAGCACAGTACACCCAGTGTCTGACAGAATACTGACCCTGTAGCACAGTATACCCACTGTCTGACAGAATACCAACCCTGTAGCACAGTATACCCACTGTCCGACAGAATAATGACCCTGTAGCACAGTGTACCCACTGTCTGACAGAATACCGACCTGGAGCACAATATACCCACTGTCTGACAGAATACCGAGCTGTAGCACAGTATACCCAATGTCTGACAGAATACTGACCCTGTAGCACAGTATACCAACTGTCTGACAGAATAATGACCCTGTAGCACAGTATACCCATTGTCTGACAGAATACTGACCCTGTAGCACGGTATACTCACTGTCTGACAGAATACCAACTTTGTAGCACAGTATACCCACTGTCTGACAGAATACTGACCCTGGAGCACAGTATACCCACTGTCTGACAGAATACTGACCCTGTAGCACGGTATACCCACTGTCTGACAGAATACCAACCCTGTAGCACAGTATACCCACTGTCTGACAGAATACTGACCATGTAGCACAGTATACCCACAGTCTGACAGAATACCGACCCTGTAGCACAGTATACCCACTGTCTGACCGAATACCGACCCTGTAGCACAGTATACCCACTGTCTGACAGAATACTGACCCTGTAGCACAGTATACCCACTGTCTGACAGAATACTGACCCTGTAACACAGTATACTCACTGTCTGACACAATACTGACCCTGTAGCACAGTATACTCACTGACTGACAGATACTGACCTGTAGCACAGTATACTCACTGTCTGACAGATACTGACCTGTAGCACAGTATACTCACTGTCTGACAGATACTGACACTGTAACGCAGTATACCCATTGTCTGACAGAATACCGACCCTGTAACACAGTATACCCACTGTCTGACAGAATACTGACCCTGTAGCACAGTATACCCACTGTCTGACAGAATACCGACCCTGTAGCACAGTATACCCACTGTCTGACAGAATTCTGACCCTGTAACACAGTATACCCACTGTCTGAGAGAATACCGACCCTGTAGCACAGTATACCCACTGTCGATTAGAATACCGACCCTGTAGCACAGTATACCCACTGTCTGACAGAATACTGACCCTGTAGCACAGTATACCCACTGTTTGACAGAATACCGACCCTGTAACCAAGAATATTCACTGTCTGACAGAATACTGATCTGGAGTACAGTATACCCACTGTCTGACAGAATACTGACCCTGTAACACAGTATATCCACTGTCTGACAGATACTGACCCTGTAGCATAGTATACCCACTGTCTGACAGAATAATGACCCTGTAGCACAGTATACCCACTGTCTGACAGCATACCCACACTGCAGCACATTATACCCCCTGTCTGACAGAATACTGACCCTGTAGCACAGTATACCCACTGTCTGACAGCATACCCACACTGTAGCACATTATACCCACTGTCTGACAGAATACCGACCCTGTAGCACAGTATACCCACTGTCTCACAGCATACCCACACTGTAGCACATTATACCCACTGTCTGACAGAATACCGACCCTGTAGCATAGTATACCCACTGTCTGACAGAATAATGACCCTGTAGCACAGTATACCCACTGACTGACAGCATACCCACACTGTAGCACATTATACCCACTGTCTGACAGAATACCGACCCTGTAGCACAGTATACCCACTGTCTGACAGCATACCCACACTGTAGCACATTATACCCACTGTCTGACAGAATACCGACCCTGTAGCACGGTATACCCACAGTCTGACAGAATAATGACCCTGTAGCACAGTATACCCACTGTCTGACACAATACTGACTCTGTAGCACAGTTTACCCACTGTCTGACAGATACTGACCCCGGAGCACAGTATACTCTCTGTCTGACAGAATACCGACCCTGGAGCACAGCATACACACTGTCTGACAGAATACTGACCCTGTAGCACAGTATACCCACGGTCTGACAGAATACCGATCCTGTAACACAGTATACACACTGTCTGACAGAATACTGACACTGCAGCACAGTATACCCAATGTCTGACAGAATACCGAAACTGTAGCACAGTATACCCACTGTCTGATAGAATACCGAACCTGAAGCACAGTATACCCACTGTCTGACAGAATACCGACCCTGTAGCACAGTATACCCACTGTCTGACAGAATACTGACCTGGAGCACAATATACCCACTTTCTAACAGAATACTGACCCTGTAACACAGTATACCCACTGTCTGACAGAATACCAACCCTGTAACACAGTATACCCATAGTCTGACAGAATACGGACCTGGAGCACAGTATACCCACTGTCTGACAGAATACTGACCCTGTAAGACAGTGTACCCACTGTCTGACAGAAACTGACCCTGTAACAGAGTATACCCACTGTCTGACAGAATACTGACCCTGTAACACAGTATTCCCACTGTCTGACAGAATACTGACCCTGTAGCATAGTATAATCACTGTCTGACAGAGTACTGACCCTGTAGCACAATATACCCACTGTCTGACAGAATACTGACCCTGTAACGCAGTATACCCATTGTCTGACAGAATACCGACCCTGTAACACAGTATACCCACTGTCTGACAGAATACTGACCCTGTAGCACAGTATACCCACTGTCTGACAGAATACCGACCCTGTAGCACAGTATACCCACTGTCTGACAGAATTCTGACCCTGTAACACAGTATACCCACTGTCTGAGAGAATACCGACCCTGTAGCACAGTATACCCACTGTCGATTAGAATACCGACCCTGTAGCACAGTATACCCACTGTCTGACAGAATACTGACCCTGTAGCACAGTATACCCACTGTCTGACAGAATACTGACCCTGTAGCACGGTATACCCACTGTCTGACAGAATACCAACCCTGTAGCACAGTATACCCACTGTCTGACAGAATACTGAACCTGCAACACAGTATACCCACTGTCTGACAGAATACTGGCATGGAGCACAATATACCCACTGTCTAACAGAATACTGACCCTGTAGCACAGTATACCCACTGGCAAAATACCGACCCTGTAGCACAGTATACCCACAGTCTGACAGAATACTGACCCTGTAGCACAGTATACCCACTGTCTGACAGAATACCGACCCTGTAGCACAGTATACCCACAGTCTGACAGAATACTGACCCTGTAGCACAGTATACCCACTGTCTGACAGAATACTGACCTGGAGCACAGTATACCCACTGTCTGACAGATTACTGACCCTGTAACACAGTATTCCCACTGACAAAATACCGACCCTGTAGCACAGTATACCCACAGTCTGACAGAATACCGACCCTGTAGCACAGTATACTCACTGTCTGACAGAATACTGACCCTGTAGCACAGTATACCCACTGTCTGACAGAATACTGGCCCTGTAGCACAGTGTACCCACAGTCTAACAGAATACCGACCCGGTAGCACAGTATACCCACTGTCCGACAGAATACTGACCCTTTAGGACAGTATACTCACTGTCTGACAGAATACTGACCCTGTAGCACAGTATACCCACTGTCTGACAGAATACTTACCCTGTAGCACAGTATACCCACTGTCTGACAGAATACTGACCCTGTAGCACAGTATACTCACTGTCTGACAGAATACTGACCCTGTAGCACAGTATACCCACTCTCTGACAGAATACCAACCCTGTAGCACAGTATACCCACTGTCCGACAGAATACTGACACTTTAGGACAGTATACTCACTGTCTGACAGAATACTGACCCTGTAGCACAGTATACCCACTGTCTGACAGAATACTGACCCTGTAGCACAGTATACCCACTGTCTGACAGATACCAACCCTGTAGCACAATATACCCATTGTCTGACAGAATACTGACCCTGTAGCACAGTATACTCACTGTCTGACAGAATACTGACCCTGTAGCACAGTACACCCAGTGTCTGACAGAATACTGACCCTGTAGCACAGTATACCCACTGTCTGACAGAATACCAACCCTGTAGCACAGTATAGCCACTGTCCGACAGAATAATGACCCTGTAGCACAGTGTACCCACTGTCTGACAGAATACCGACCTGGAGCACAATATACCCACTGTCTGACAGAATACCGAGCTGTAGCACAGTATACCCAATGTCTGACAGAATACTGACCCTGTAGCACAGTATACCAACTGTCTGACAGAATAATGACCCTGTAGCACAGTATACCCATTGTCTGACAGAATACTGACCCTGTAGCACGGTATACTCACTGTCTGACAGAATACCAACTTTGTAGCACAGTATACCCACTGTCTGACAGAATACTGACCCTGGAGCACAGTATACCCACTGTCTGACAGAATACTGACCCTGTAGCACGGTATACCCACTGTCTGACAGAATACCAACCCTGTAGCACAGTATACCCACTGTCTGACAGAATACTGACCATGTAGCACAGTATACCCACAGTCTGACAGAATACCGACCCTGTAGCACAGTATACCCACTGTCTGACCGAATACCGACCCTGTAGCACAGTATACCCACTGTCTGACAGAATACTGACCCTGTAGCACAGTATACCCACTGTCTGACAGAATACTGACCCTGTAACACAGTATACTCACTGTCTGACACAATACTGACCCTGTAGCACAGTATACTCACTGACTGACAGATACTGACCTGTAGCACAGTATACTCACTGTCTGACAGATACTGACCTGTAGCACAGTATACTCACTGTCTGACAGATACTGACACTGTAACGCAGTATACCCATTGTCTGACAGAATACCGACCCTGTAACACAGTATACCCACTGTCTGACAGAATACTGACCCTGTAGCACAGTATACCCACTGTCTGACAGAATACCGACCCTGTAGCACAGTATACCCACTGTCTGACAGAATTCTGACCCTGTAACACAGTATACCCACTGTCTGAGAGAATACCGACCCTGTAGCACAGTATACCCACTGTCGATTAGAATACCGACCCTGTAGCACAGTATACCCACTGTCTGACAGAATACTGACCCTGTAGCACAGTATACCCACTGTTTGACAGAATACCGACCCTGTAACCAAGAATACTCACTGTCTGACAGAATACTGATCTGGAGTACAGTATACCCACTGTCTGACAGAATACTGACCCTGTAACACAGTATACCCACTGTCTGACAGATACTGACCCTGTAGCATAGTATACCCACTGTCTGACAGAATAATGACCCTGTAGCACAGTATACCCACTGTCTGACAGCATACCCACACTGCAGCACATTATACCCCCTGTCTGACAGAATACTGACCCTGTAGCACAGTATACCCACTGTCTGACAGCATACCCACACTGTAGCACATTATACCCACTGTCTGACAGAATACCGACCCTGTAGCACAGTATACCCACTGTCTCACAGCATACCCACACTGTAGCACATTATACCCACTGTCTGACAGAATACCGACCCTGTAGCACAGTATACCCACTGTCTGACAGAATAATGACCCTGTAGCATAGTATACCCACTGACTGACAGCATACCCACACTGTAGCACATTATACCCACTGTCTGACAGAATACCGACCCTGTAGCACAGTATACCCACTGTCTGACAGCATACCCACACTGTAGCACATTATACCCACTGTCTGACAGAATACCGACCCTGTAGCACGGTATACCCACAGTCTGACAGAATACCGACCCTGTAGCACAGTATACCCACTGTCTGACAGAATACCGACCCTGTAGCACAGTGTACCCACTGTCTGACAGAATACTGACCCTGTAGCACAGTATACCCACTGTCTGACAGAATACTGACCCTGTAGCACAGTGTACCCACTGTCTAACAGAAAACCGACCCGGTAGCACAGTATACTCACAGTTTGACAGAATACTGACCCTGTAGCACAGTATACCCACTCTCTGACAGAATACCAACCCTGTAGCACAGTATACCCACTGTCCGGCAGAATACTGACCCTTTAGGACAGTATACGCACTGTCTGACAGAATACTGACCCTGTAGCACAGTATACCCACTGTCTGACAGAATACTGACCCTGTAGCACAGTATCCTCACTGTCTGACAGAATACTGACCCTGTAGCACAGTATACCCACTGTCTGACAGAATACCAACCCTGTAGCACAGTATACCCACTGCCGACAGAATACTGACCCTGTAGCACAGTATACCCACTGTCTGACAGAATACCAACCCTGTAGCACAGTATACCCACTGCCGACAGAATAATGACCCTGTAGCACAGTATACCCACTGTCTGACAGAATACTGACCCTGGAGCACAGTATACCCACTGTCTGACAGAATAATGACCCTGTAGCACGGTATACCCACTGTCTGACAGAATACCAACTTTGTAGCACAGTATACCCTCTGTCTGACAGAATACTGACCCTGGAGCACAGTATACGCACTGTCTGACAGAATACTGACCCTGTAGCACAGTATACCCACTGTCTGACCGAATACCGACCCTGTAACACAGCATACCCACTGTCAGACAGAATACTGACCCTGTAACACAGTATACTCACTGTCTGACAGAATACTGACCCTGTAACACAGTATACCCACTGTCTGACAGAATACTGACCCTGTAGCACAGTATACTCACTGACTGACAGATACTGACCTGTAGCACAGTATACTCACTGTCTGACAGAATACTGACCCTGTAACACAGTATACCCACTGTCTGACAGAACACTGACCCTGTAACACAGTATACCCACTGTCTGACACAATACTGACTCTGTAGCACAGTATACCCACTGTCTGACAGATACTGACCCTGGCGCACAGTATACCCACTGTCTGACAGAATACCGACCCTGGAGCACAGCATACACACTGTCTGACAGAATACCGACCCTGTAGCACAGTGTACCCACTGTCTGACAGAATACTGACCCTGTAACACAGTATACCCACTGTCTGACAGAATACTGACCTGGAGCACAGTATACCCACTGTCTGACAGAATACTGACCCTGTAACACAGTGTACCCACTGTCTGACAGAATACTGACCCTGTAACACAGTATACCCACAGTCTGACAGAATACTGACCCTGGAGCACAGTATACCCACTGTCTGACAGAATACTGACCCTGTAGCACAGTATACCCACTGTCTGACAGAATACTGACGCTGTAGCATAGTATACTCACTGTCTGACAGAATACTGACGCTGTAGCATAGTATACTCACTGTCTGACAGAATACCAACCCTGTTACACAGTATACCCACCGTCTGACAGAATACTGACCCTGGAGCACACTATATCCACTGTCTGACAGAATACTGACCCTGTAACACAGTACACCCACTGTCTGACGGAATAGTGACCCTGTAGCACAGTATACCCACTGTCTGACAGAATACTGATCCTGTAACGCAGTATACCCACTGTCTGAGAGAATACCGATCCTGTAACACAGTATACCCACTGTCTGACAGAATACTGACCCTGGAGCACAGTATACCCACTGTCTGACAGAATACCGACCCTGTAGCACAGTATACCCACTGTCTGACAGAATACCAACCCTGTTACACAGTATACCCACCGTCTGACAGAATACTGACCCTGGAGCACACTATATCCACTGTCTGACAGAATACTGACCGTGTAACACAGTGTACCCACTGTCTGACAGAATACCGACCCTGTCGCACAGTGTACCCACTGTCTAACAGAATACTGACCCTGTACCACAGTATACCCACTGTCTGACAGAATACCGACCCTGTCGCACAGTGTACCCACTGTCTAACAGAATACTGACCCTGTAACACAGTATACCCACTGTCTGACAGAATACTGACCTGGAGCACAATATACCCACTGTCTGACAGAATACCGACCCTGTACCACAGTATACCCACTGTCTGACAGAATACCGACCCTGTCGCACAGTGTACCCACTGTCTAACAGAATACTGACCCTGTAACACAGTATACCCACAGTCTGACAGAATACTGACCTGGAGCACAGTATACCCACTGTCCGACAGAATACTGACCCTGTAACACAGTGTACCCACTGTCTGACAGAATACTGACCCTGTAACACAGTATACCCACTGTCTGACAGAATACTGACCCTGTAACACAGTGTTCCCACTGTCTGACAGAATACTGACCCTGTAACACAGTATACTCACTGTCTGACAGAATACCTACCCTGTTGCGCAGTATACCCACTGTCTGACAGAATATCAACACTGTAGCACAGTAATCACAATGTCTGACAGAATACTGACCATGTAGCACAGCATACCCACTGTCTGACAGAATACTGACGCTGTAGCATAGTATATTCACTGTCTGACAGAGAACTGACCCTGTAGCACAATATACGCACAGTCTGAGAGAATACTGACCCTGTAACACAGTACACCCACTGTCTGACAGAATACTGACCCTGTAACGCAGTATACCCACTGTCTGACAGAATACCGACCCTGTCACACAGTGTACCCACTGTCTGACAGAATACTGACCCTGGAGCACAGTATACCCACTGTCTGGCAGAATACCGACCCTGTAGCACAGTATACCCACTGTCTGACAGAATACCAACCCTGTTACACAGTATACCCACTGTCTGACAGAATACTTACCCTGTAGCACAGTATACCCACTGTCTGACAGAATACTGACCCTGTAGCACAGTATACTCACTGTCTGACAGAATACTGACCTGGAGCACAATATACCCACAGTCTGGCAGAATACCGACCCTGTAGCACAGTATACCCACTGTCTAACACAATACCGACCCTGTAGCACAGTATACCCACTGTCTAACAAAATACCGACCCTGTAACACAGTTTACCCACTGTCTGACAAAATACTGACCTGGAGCACAGTATACCCACTGTCTGACAGAATACCGACCCTGTAGCACAGTATACCCACTGTCTAACACAATACCGACCCTGTAGCACAGTATACCCACTGTCTAACAAAATACCGACCCTGTAACACAGTTTACCCACTGTCTGACAAAATACTGACCTGGAGCACAGTATACCCACTGTCTGACAGAATACTGACCTGGAGCACAATATACCCACTGTCTGACAGAATACCGACCCTGTACCACAGTATACCCACTGTCTGACAGAATACCGACCCTGACGCACAGTGTACCCACTGTCTAACAGAATACTGACCCTGTAACACAGTATACCCACAGTCTGACAGAATACTGACCTGGAGCACAGTATACCCACTGTCTGACAGAATACTGACCCTGTAACACAGTGTACCCACTGTCTGACAGAATACTGACCCTGTAACACAGTATACCCACTGTCTGACAGAATACTGACCCTGTAACACAGTGTTCCCACTGTCTGACAGAATACTGACCCTGTAACACAGTATACTCACTGTCTGACAGAATACCTACCCTGTTGCGCAGTATACCCACTGTCTGACAGAATATCAACACTGTAGCACAGTAATCACACTGTCTGACAGAATACTGACCATGTAGCATAGTATATTCACTGTCTGACAGAGAACTGACCCTGTAGCACAATATACGCACAGTCTGAGAGAATACTGACCCTGTAACGCAGTATACCCACTGTCTGACAGAATACTGACACTGTAGCATAGTATATTCACTGTCTGACAGAGAACTGACCCTGTAGCACAATATACGCACAGTCTGAGAGAATACTGACCCTGGAGCACAGTATACCCACTGTCTGACAGAATACTGTCCCTGGAGCACAGTATACCCACTGTCTGACAGAATACTGACCCTGTAGCACAGTATACTCACTGTCTGACAGAATACTGACCTGGAGCACAATATACCCACAGTCTGGAAGAATACTGACCTGTAGCACAGTATACCCACTGTCTGACAGAATACCGACCCTGTAGCACAGTATACCCACTGTCTAACACAATACCGACCCTGTAGCACAGTATACCCACTGTCTAACAAAATACCGACCCTGTAACACAGTTTACCCACTGTCTGACAAAATACTGACCTGGAGCACAGTATACCCACTGTCTGACAGAATACCGACCCTGTAACGCAGTATACCCACTGTCTGACAGAATACCGACCCTGTAACACAGTGTACCCACTGTCTGACAGAATACTGACCCTGGAGCACAGTATACCCACTGTCTGACAGAATACTGACCCTGTAGCACAGTATACTCACTGTCTGACAGAATACTGACCTGGAGCACAATATACCCACAGTCTGGAAGAATACTGACCTGTAGCACAGTATACCCACTGTCTGACAGAATACCGACCCTGTAGCACAGTATACCCACTGTCTGACAGAATACTGACCTGGAGCACAGTATACCCACTGTCGGACAGAATACCGACCCTGTAGCACAGTATACCCACTGTCGGACAGAATACTGACCCTGTAGCACAGTATACCCACTGTCTGACAGAATACTGACCCTGTAGCACAGTATACCCACTGTCAGACAGAATACTGACCCTGTAGCACAGTATACCCACTGTCTGACAGAATACCGACCCAGTAGCACAGTATACCCACTGTCTGACAGAATACTGACCCTGTAGCACAGGATGGAGAAAGTGAGGACTGCAGATGCTGGAGATCAGAGTGGAGAGTGTGGTGCTGGAAAAGCCCAGCAGGTCAGGCAGCATCTGAGGAGCAAGAGAATCGACATATTGGGCATAAGCCCTTCATCAGGAATGGGACTTGTGGGCCGGGGTGGTGCTGAGAGATAACTGGGAGGGTGGTGGGTTTGGAGGGGGTAACATAGCTGAGAAAACGATTGGTGGATGAAAGTGAGGGAGGTGATAGGTTAGAGGAGGGAGTGATGGATGGGTCCAGAGCGCTTTGCTGAGTTGGAAGCTTGGGACTGGGATAATGTGGCGGGGGGAATGAGGATGCTGTTGAAATCCACATTGATCCCGTGTGGTTGCAGGGTCCCAAGGCGGAATATGAGACGTTCTTCCTCCAGGCATTGGGTGGTAACAGTTTGGTGATGGAGGAGGCCCAGGACTGCATGTCCTTGACGGAGTGGGAGGGGGAGTTGAAGTGTTTAGCCACGGGGCAGTGGGATTGGTGGGTGCGGGTGTCCCAGAGATTTCTCCAAAATGATCCGCAAGAAGGCGTCCTGATGTAGAGGAGACCACACCGGGTGCAATGGATGCAGTAGATGACATTGGTAGAGGTACAGGTACATTTCTGACGGATGTGGATGGATCCCTTGGGGCCTTACACGGAGGTGAGGGGAGGGTGTGGGCGCAGGTTTTGCACTTCCTGCGGTGGCAGGGAAAGGTGGCAGGAGTGGGGTGTGGGCTGGTGGGGCATGTGGACCTGACAAGGGAGTCGCGGAGGGGAATGGTCTCTCCGGAACGCTGATAGGGGTGGGGAGGGAAATATATCTCTGGTGGTGGAGTCTGTTTGGACAATGTGCAGCCCTCCACTCCCTCCACTCCAACCCTGACCTCACCATCAAACCCACAGACAAGGGGTGTGCAGTAGTAGTGTGGCACACTGACCTCTACACTGCTGAAGCCAGGCGCCAACTGCAGACACCACCTCCTACTGCCCCCTTGATCACGACCTCACCTCCCATCACCTCCCAGACCATTCGCAACCTCATCACATCTGGGGATCTCCCCGTTACAGCTTCCAACCTCGTTGTCGGTGAACCCCGCACTGCCCAATTCTACCTCCTTCCTAAGATTCACAAACCTGACTGCCCCAGTTGACCCATTGTCTCAGCCTGCGCGTGTCCCACTGAACTCCTCTCTCCTATCTCGATACTGTCCTGTCCACCTTAGTCCAGGAACTCCCCACCTATGTTCGTGACACCACCCTGGCCTTTAACCTCCAAGATTTTCATTTCCCTGGCCCCCAACACCTTATCTTTACCATGGACATCCAGTCCCTGGACACGTCAGTCCACCATGACGAAGGTCTCTAAGTCCCCCGTTTCTTCGTCTCACACCGTCCCAACCACTACCCTTCCTCTGATACCCTCATCTGGCTGAACTGGTCCTCACCCTTAACAACAACTCCTTCCAATCCACCCACTTCCTCCAAACCAAAGGTGTAGCCATAGGCACCTACATGGGACCCAACTGTGCCTCTTTGTCAGGTACATGGAACAGTCCATCTTCCGCAGTTACACCAGCACCACCCACCACCTGTTCCTCCACTACATCGATGACTGTATCGGTGCTACCTCGTGCTCCCATGAGGAGGTTGAACAGTTCATCAACTTTACCAAAATCTTCCACCCCAACCTCAAATTCACCTGGAACATCTCGGCAACCTCCCAACCCCTTCCTGGACCTCTCTATCACCATCTATGGCAACTGACTAACCATAGTCATCTACTACAAGCTCACCTCCTCCCACAGATGCCTAGGCTATACTTCGTCCCACCCTAACTCCTGTAAAAACGCCATCCCTTATTCCCTATTCCTCCGTCTCTGCCCCATCTGTTCCCAGGATAATCAATTCCACCTCAGAATGTCCCAGATGGCCTCCTTCTTCCAAGATCTTACTTGAGAATGTAACTTTTAAAAAAGTTCTGTGATTTACATATGGAAGAACTGAAATCAACATGGTCATTCTAAAAGATGAGAGACTTAACAAACAATCCAGGTCTTTTTCAATATATAATTTCAATTACGTCACACTGTAAACTTTTGCTATAAACTCTGTGTCTTACAATCTTATTCTCCACAACCACCTGATGAAGGAGCAGCGCTCCGAAAGCTAGTGCTTCCAAATAAACCTGTTGGACTATAACCTGGTGTGTGATTTTTAACTCCTCAGGTAGTGTCCGAGTTTCAACCATCTTCAGCTGCTTCATCATAAGGTCAGAAGTGGGGACGTTCACCAATGATTGCACAACGTTCACCACCATTCACAACTCCTCCGATACTGAAGCAGTCTATGTTCAAATACAGCAAGACCTGGACAATATCCAGCCTCGAGATGATAATTGGCAACTAACATTCGTGCCACCCAATACCAAGCAATGACCAACTCCACCAAGAGACATCAACCCCTTGACATTCAATACTGTTACCATCACTGAATCCCCCACTGTTAACATCCAAATACTGTGAGGCGACTCGAGCAGGTCAGAGGCTATTGTGGCAAGTAACCCACTTCCTGACTCCTCAAAGCCTGTCCACCATCTACAGGGCACAAGTCAGGAGTGTGATGGAATATTCCCCACTTTCCCTGGATGGGTGCAGCTCCAACAACACTCAAGAAGCTTGACACCAGCTAAGGCAAAGCAGCCGCTTGATTGGCACCACATCCACAAATATCCATTCCCTTCACCGCTGACACTCAGTTGAGTCATAGAGTCCTTCGGTCCAACCTGTCCATGCTAACCATGTTTCCCAAACTAAACTAGTCCCACTCACCTGCATTTTGCCCATTTCCCTTCAAACCTTTCCCAATCATTTGTCCAAATGTCTTTTAAATGTTGTAACTGTACCAGAATCTACCACTTTCTCTGGCAGGCCATTCCACATCCAAACCATCCTCTGTTTGAAAAAGTTGGCCCTCAGGTCCATTTTAAATCCTTCTCCTCCCACCTTAAAATTATGTCTTCCAGATTTGAATTCCCCAACCCTCGGGAAAAGACCTTTGCTATTAAACTGATATTCCCCTCATGACTTCACAAAATAAAAAGGTGGATAAAGTAATCTTTCCACCTCTCATGCTCCAGTGAAACAGGTCCCAGCCTATCCAGCCTCTCCTTATAATTCAAATATTCCAGCCCCTGTAACGTCATTGCAAATCTTTTCTGCACCCTCACAATTTGATAATAACCTTCCAATAACATTCAGTCATTTATTGGCAGTCCCTCACAGACAAGGCTGACTCTCTTCCACTGTCGGGGCGAATCCATAAGTGGCTGTACAATTCCTGCAGGCTCTGTTACACTTGGAACAGGTGGTGGTCATGGGAGTGGGATGGGTGGGGCATTGGTTTGGCAGCGCGCTCCTTTTCAACGTTTTTTTTTCTGGCAGCAAGTCTCGAGGTGCTTGACGTTTTCTTGGATGCTCCTCCTCCAGTTTGGACGGTCTTGGGCCAGTGATTCCCAGGTGTCGATGGGAATACTGCACTTCCCCAGTGAGGCCTTGTGGGTATCCCTGAAGCACTTCCTCCACTCAGGGCTCGCCTGCTGTTGCGAAGCTTGGGGTACAGCACCTGTTCGAGGAGTCTCATGGTCTCGTGTCGGTCACACGGGCAATGTGTCCAGCCAATCACAACTGGTCAAGGATGGCCAGTGCCTCAGTGCTGGGAATGTTGGCTTGGTCGAGGAACCTGGTGTTGGTGTGTCTGTCTTCCCAGCGGATTCGCAGGATCCTATGTTGGCAGCGTTGGTGGGACTACTCCAGCACCTTCCTGTAGCTGGGTGACCAGAACTGTACACTGTGCTTCAAAAGTGGTCCCACCAATGTCCTGTCCAACCACTGACATGATGACATGTACTGCAGTATTTTCCCATGATCCTCAGCTAGCAGCTTCCAAACCCATGACCGTTTCCAACCTCAAGGGGCAGCAGATACATGGGGACACCACCCTCAGCAGGTTCTCCTCCAAGCCACTGCCCATCCTGACTTGGAAATCTATCACCGTTCCTTCAGTGTCGCTGGGTTAAAATCCTGGAATGCACTCCCGAATGGCATTGTGGGTATCCCCACAGCACATGGACTGTAGCAGTTCAAGAAGGCAGCTCACCCCCACCTTCTCAAGGGGCAACTAGGGACGGGCAATAGATGCTGGGCCCAGCCAGTGCACTGACATTTCATGCACAAGTAAAAATAAAAATCAAGACGTCCCAGAATTTCCACCCTTTTATCCCAGTGTTCAGAACATATTTAATGAAATATTAAAATGAACACCATTTGTAATAACATTTTAGATCTTTATGCCAGTATTACAGTAACTGTTTCACAAAAATGTCTTGGCAAATCTGTTATGTGGATCTATTTAAAGGGATGTACAGACAAGATGATGGATTGTTTGGTTAAAGACAAAGTATTAAAGAGATCTTAAGTAGAGGAAGGTTGAGATTTTAGTGAGAGAATTAATGCCGTGTTCAAAATCTCCTAAAATCAATGTAATAATTCAACCTTTCAGTTCTGCAGTTTACTGTTCCAATGGCACACCATCAATGCCATTGACAATATTTCCTGCATCAGTATTCCTAGTGTGGGACATCCCTGAGGAAGGGAGAAGGGGGAAGGATGATGACTTCAATTTTATAAATATTCATAATGTTTCTGTTGTGTCAAAGTTACCAGGAAATAGAAACAGTTCAAGTCTCTGAAAGGCGAGCTTAGACCAGCAGTTGGTTTGACACAGGCACTGGGTCCTTGTGATGAACTGTCAGTGAGCACACTCACACTTGGTAACATCCTGAAATGTTTAATGTTTGCCATGAACTGGCTTTGATTTAAAGGGAATTGATGAGGAAATGAGTGCACTGTCAAAGGTCCCGCCTTTGTGTTTATGAACTGAATCTTTCAGTGTCACAGAGAAAGAGTCAGAGGTGAACTGAGATGGAGAGGAACAGGCACAGAGTGAGAAGGAGAGAAGGAGGGAGGAAGGGAGGGAGTGAGGCAAAGAGAGAGAGAGAGCAGGGGACAGAGAGCGGAATCTTGTTGGGGCATTGGGGCATCACCCCTGATGGTTGCAGAAGGGTAAGGGGCATGGCCTCTACTAGGCAAGGCCCCTCCACCACCTTGAACCAGGAGCCACTTGGGCAGTGGTGAAGACAGACCAACTGACCATCCCCGGAAAAGAGGAGCCAGGTAGAAAGCTCACTTACTGAGAGCGACCGGCCAATCAGAAGGTGGCAGGTCCCATACTCGGGACCACTGCACGGGAGGTGGAGGCAGAGGCTGCTGCGGGAGGGCGAGTCGCAGGTAAGGATTGTGAGGAAGGGGCCTGGTGGGTGACGGGTTGTGGGGAGAGGGTTCAGTGGTGGGGGGGGGGGGGGGGGGGGGTCAGCAGCAAGGCTGAGGAAGTGGGGGGGAAGGTAGGATTGACCCTCAGTAGGTTCAAGCACTGACTGACTTTGATCCAGGGACCTTCCTGCCCAGAGGAACAAGGAATAAAAGTAGGCCAATCAGCCCTTCCGATCTGCGCTGCCCCTCCATACAATCCTGGTCACTGGGATTTTCAACTCAACCCTACGTTTCCACATATCCCTGATTACCAAGGAGGTGAACAATAAGCAAGAATCCTTCTGCCTCTGTCTTCAAGATATTGGAAGATTTTGCATCCCCTGCCTCTTCAGCAAGGGAATTCCACAAACTCAACCGTTGGAGAGAACAAAATGTTTCTACATCTCAGTCTGAAATGGCGGTCCCTTATTTTTGAACAGAACCCTTGTTTCAGAGGAAACATCCTATCCAGATCCAGCCAGTCCTGTCCCCTCAGCAAGTGCTCCGTCGAAGATTCATTTTGGTTGCGAGGGTATCTGAGGCTTTGGGATTGATTCCAATCCCTGTGTACCAATACCAACCGCTGTGTACCAATACCAATCCCTGTGTACCAATACCAATCACAGTGTACCAATACTAATCGCTGTGTACTGATACCAATCACTGTGTACCAACACTAATCGCTGTGTACCAATACCAATCACAGTGTACCAATACCCATCACAGTGTACCAATACCAACCGCTGTGTACCAATACCAATCACTGTGTACCAACACTAATCGCTGTGTACCAATACCAATCACTGTGTACCGATACCAATCCCAGTGTACCAATACCAATCGCTGTGTACCAACACTAATCGCTGTGTACCAATACCAATTCACTGTGTACCGATACCAATCCCAGTGTACCAATACCAATCGCTGTGTACCAACACTAATCGCTGTGTACCAATACCAATTCACTGTGTACCGATACCAATCCCAGTGTACCAATACCAATCAGTGTCTACCAATTCCGATCGCTGTGTCCTGATCATTGGAGAACAGCTCAGTGGGAACACTGCCCCTCAGGACCTTTATGTGTTTCAATGAAGTTTCCTCTGATTCATATGAAGCCCAGAGGATACAGAGTCAGCCTTTTCTCATCGGGCAACCACCTCATTATGGGCATTAGTAAACCTTGTCTGAGCTGCCTCTACCAGACTGATATCCCTCAGGTGAGTATGGTGTGAGGCTGGCTACATGGTCAGAGTTGTTATGCACTCTGCACGGTGACAGATCCCGCTCAATCTCAGCTGCTGGATGAGGCCTGGACATGGTCATACATGGCTGAAAGATCAACCACAGGCTTTCCTGCTCACAGCCTCACGGCCTAATCTACCAGAAGGAGGAAGGCAGCATACAGTGGCACTCCTGATGTAATTTGTTGGTGATATGCACTGTCACATTGTCATCATCTGTTTGATGAAACCACAAACATTTGCACCTGAAAATCTGAAGCCTGCAATTACTGGAATCTGATTCTGAAGGAATGTAATGTGAATTATAAATGTAATGTGAATTATAAATGTAATGTGAATTATAAATGTAATGTAGATTATAAATGTAATGTAGATTAAAAGGACAGAGGAGTTCCAATTTGTCTTTGTACTTCTACAAAAAAAATCATCATTCAAAATATACAGGATTCATTTTACAGCAGACATGCATCCAAAAAATGTAAAAGACACTGAATACTCAAATTATTAAAACACATTTGCAGTACATGAGGTTGAGAACAGCGTGTGACATTGAGTTGAACTGCTGAACTTTACAGGTCTCATAACAAGGGACAGGATCCTCCAATTAATCCAATCAATTACATTGAATAAAACAAGAGAGAAATGCAATTGTTTTCAACATTTAACCAAGTGTTTAAAGAAGCTATATCAAGTGATCAATAACCAGGGCATTATGTGATCAATAAACATACTTTTCAGTCAATAACATTGTTATATGATCAATAATACAATACAGAACCGAATTGTGATCAATAACAATATTATACAAACACTAATTGTTGTTTGATCACTAAATGGGACATTTTACTGAACTTTTGATAGAATCAAGCCCCAGGGAGTTTAATAAAGGCAGTGTTAGAGACTCTGACTCCCCCCCCCGCCCACCTCACCGTGTGTCAGCAATTGCCAGGGGTAGGAGCCTGTTGTGAGCTCACTGTGTAATACAGTCCCTGCACCATGTGGTGGGGCTGGTTTCTACCTGTTTGTGGTAGGGATGCTGTGCTAATCTTTAATGGAGCCTGTACAATGTTGTCCCACTAGGCACAGCAGTAAATCTCCGAAACAGAACAGAAAACGCAGCCAATGTGGAAGATAAGTGCGTGGCTGGAACAATGGAAGGCGAATGTTTTGGAGCTCATTCTCAATCTGACTGCATCGCGTTCAGAAACTGATCGGAATGTTCTGCAATCAAAGTGATTCATTTTTAATGCCCATCCCTCCCTTCATCCAGTTCAATATTGGCTTAGCTGTTACGGAAATTGTGGATGAAAGTTATCCTCCTCTCAAACATCGGCCTTAACTAACCATGGTCCATGGCCCGACATCAATGTTATTCATGGAAACTGGTCAGCTGTTTGAGAATTAAATTTCTCCTCTCTCACTGGATTCTCTGCTGTTGGTGTGAGGTTGTATTTTTAGGGATTTCTAGGACCCTAATGTTTACAGATTGGCTTTTGCAAATGGAACTACACAGGGACATAATTCAGGACTAAAGAAAGGTCACTGAACCATCACAAGTACAGTGCCACAGTATGCCATGGCGTTAGGAATAACCCAGTGCTCTTTCCCTGTTTTCCAGACTTGCCTTACTGTTTTCAAACCTCCTCTCGCTGTTTAGTGCGGATTCATGTGCTTAGCTCTTTTGTAGGCTCTGGTCCAGTCTGGCGATGCATAGTGGAGCATGTTTACGAAGTACATTTTCTGCACACAATTTCTGGCTGAAACTTTGGTTCCTTTGGAGACTGAGTGCGTGTATTCTAATTCCCATTCCATCTCGGTGATTTTACTGATGTTGAGATTCAAAGATCTTGAAGCTAAGATCGAATACCTGCACTACGACACAAAAAAAACCCAGCCAGAATCCAGGAGACATTTTATATTTTGGGTAAATGGCTTGTCATTTTACCTGTCCTTAAAGCTGAAATTTGAAATAGTGCTTCCATCCTGAAAAACATGTTTCGTGTAATCTACGCTGTGCAGGCCTCAGATATCATAGTGCAACAATAGAAATTGGACATCCCATCCTAAGGGAGACGAAATGGATTTGGTCCATTGGAATTTTTCTGAGGGAGTCAACGTACCTGGAATATTGGAATTCCACCCCAATGCTGGGAATAGATGGGGATTGGATTGATTCACTCCAACACTATGGGAGAAATTTGGAAGAATTTGGGAGAAATTTGGTGAATTGGAAATTCTACCCCAGTTTAACAGTAACATTGACATTTTTATTAGAGTAAAAGGGATGGGATTTTGGAGATTGGGAGGGAATGGGAAGGGGATTAAAGAAAAGCATTCCTTGCGAAGATCCTCATGATGATCATTTCTAAGTTGTTAAAAACAAAAACAGTGGAATCATTGTTTAGCTAAAGCAGAGCTGGCCTCATGGAGAGGCAAAAGAAGCAGATTCTAACTAATGCCAGTCTCTGGGTTCTTATAACAATCACATGCTATCTCCCTACCAGCTTGGTTCAAGATTATCTCTTAATTAATCCTTAGTTTTTATATAACAAGGGACACTTGCTTTAAAATAAAAATCCAGTTGGGATCATTAGACTATAAACTATTATATCAACAATTCTATACAGAGCATTCTTCCATCACTAAAATAATTCTTTCAAAGTGCTCCAACATTGTCCAACGTGCTCCTGAGTTTTACACTGCAGAGAGATATTTGCCTCCACCTTGACTCTTTGGTGAATGCAGGATTCTCTGCGTTTTTGTTATTCATTCATGGGATGGCGCATCAGAGGCTAGGCCAGCACTTACTGTCCATCCTGCATTGCCCTAGCCAACCACATTGCTGTGGGTTGAGAGTCATGTATTGGCCAGGCCAGGTAAGGATGGCAGTTTCCCTGCCTGAAGGACATCAGTGAACCAGATGGGTTTTTCTCACAATCGATTCATGATTGTTAATTCCAGATTTTTATTGAATTCACGTTCCACCACCTGCCATGGGGGGATTGAAACCCAGGTCCCCAGAGCATTACCTGGTCTCTGGATTAACAGCCCAGTGAGAATATGACTAGGCCACTGCCTCCTCCCCCTCACCTGAGGCCAATAGTCACCGCCCTGAAGTTAGCCTGAGTCCCTGCGTGAAGGAGGAAGGGGACATTAGTCAGGACTCCTGCTCACTAACCAGCAAATCCTAGCTGAGTTGATGGCTGAGGGCAGAATCGCATTTAGCTTCAGTGGCAATGTGTTCAATGCTCTGGCCAGACATTAGATTTCGGGAGCTGCAACCCGAGGCTTCACAACAGGATCAAGTGAAACTGAAAAAGTATTTGTTCTGTTATCCTCGGGGAGCTTGTAACTGACAGGTTCTATGCAACCTCTGTGATTAAAAAATGTCCCAGGTTATATAAGGGGCTGTTACTACTCCTAGGTTTCTCATTTCCTTGATTCCTTTCTGCCTTTTGACCTTTAGACAACACCTCACCCAGTCCCCAGTCCCCAGCACCCACATCTGTCCCATCCTTCAGACAGTTCCAAGGTGAATGATAGTGACGCGTCATTTTTATTGATTTGCTTTCTGAATAAAGTTGTAGGTTTCAGTTTTTGACTGAACTCTTACAACTGTTAGAGGGTCAATTTCTACCCAATCTGTAGGGTGTTAAACCCTCCGACTCCCAGCCCTCCTTTGTGCACAGACTGTCTGAATTTGAAAGGTACTGTATGGTTGGGTAAAGAGGAGGGGGGGGTCTAGGCTATGGGTTGCAAATTTCCCAGCCCAGTCTGAAGTCTCAGGAACCCGCACGTCCGGAAGGGTCCATCCTGGAGGAGGATCTACCTTCAAAAGGAGGCATCGCACTGGTCACACACATAAGCAACACTCTCTGCCATTGGCCAACCATCATGGCAACATGGGGATAAGCAGCCAATGAGAGAAGAGGCTGGTCTTGGACACTGGGGATCCACTGCTCACGATTGACAGAGAGTCTCGCTGGTTATTGATCAGCCGGGGGGGTCAAGGGGCAATGATAACGAAAGACCAGGCTTGCAAAGCAGAAGGGGTCCTGAATGGAGATAAAGACTTGGATTCAGTGCATCAAACACAGCGGCAGCGGCAGCATTGTATACCCACCATCACTTGCACAAAAACAATATCAAACGCCACTAACAACTTCCAACATTGTCCCCACCCACCCCACCCCTCCCTCATTCCCCCACCCTGGAGCATGCAGCAGTATCTGAGCGGCTAACAATTCCTGATCGGGTCAGTTCGACAGCACTTGGGATAGCTGGTCAGCATGGACGAGTTGGACCAAAGGGTCTGTTTCTGTGCTGTATATCTCTATGACTCTATGACTATCACCCAGGGTCCAGGCTGCTCCGCCTTCTCAGTGTTCCCCTTTGACTTTCCTGTTCCAAGTCAGGGCATTAACCCTTTCCAAACCAGCACATTCGAACCGTCTGTGCCCTGTGTGTGTGCACCCCATGTATCATCGCAGGGAGTGAAACAAAACGTCCATTGCTGTTGGTTAACAAAGGGTTAAGCAGCTTCCCTGGCCACTGTCTCTGAAGGCGGGGTTTGGAGTTGCTGGACAGTGTGCTGATGGTCACTGCTGGTCATTTAGACATACTGTTCCTTCGGGAGAATATAAGGGGCCCGAGACCCAGGCTGGGGGTATCTGTGGGAGGAGTTGGGGTGGCGAGGAATGTCGGGCGGTCTGTACGATAACTGATTATAAATAGGGTGGAGTTGCTCCAAATAGTCATCATGGTAATCGCGCTGGCCACTCACGTATTCATCCTCATCTGATAATTCTTCATAGCGGTTCCCATTGTACTGCGGAGATAAAAACACACAGGTCTAAAAACATTTCACAATCAGCTTTGTGTTGAACTTTGAGAAACCTAGCAGCAGAGAGCCATCAATAACATTGTTGTAGTGGCCCGGCTGTCCCTCACTGGGATGGAAGCCAGCTGGGTGGCACCCTTCCTCATCTCCAGTCTTCACAAGCAAGTGGAGCACTGAACTCATCCACTGTTCATGTGTCTGAGTTCACATGTATTCTCTCTCTCAGACACAGACACAGACACAGACACACTCACACAGAGATACTCACACACAGACAAACACAGACAGAGGTACATACATACAGACACATGCGCACACATGGATATACACACACACACACAGACATAGACATACACACAGAGGTATACACACACACATGCAGACATAGATGCACAGACACAGGTATACAGATATGCAGATATACACGCACACAGACACATACACAGATGCAGACAGGGACAAACACAGACACACATACAGATACAAAGACACACAAACACAGATGCACAAGGACACACGTACAGAAACAATTATACATGGATGCTGTCTGACTCGCTGTGATTTGTTGTTTTCTACAGTAATTTGCTTCAACAGAGACACACCGATATACACATACTGGCATACACACATATACACATACACAGACATGAACAGAGACACATATACACACACAAACGTGTGCATACACACATATACACATACACAGACATGAACAGAGACACATATACACACACAAACGTGTGCATACACACATATACACACACAGGCATGCCACAGAGACACATGTACTTTTTGGGAATTGCAAAGCCAGTAAATGCACCCAATAGAAGCTAAAGTAACCAGACTATCTCTTACTCACTCTCCACACATGGTCATTGCACGGTTAGCTTGGATGGCTGGTTTGTGATGGAGACTGATGCCGACAGTGTGGGTTCAATACCTGTATCAGCTGAGGTTACTGTGAAGGTGCTGCTTTCCCAACCTCTGCCCTGACCTGAGACATGGTGAACCTCAGGTTAAACTCACCACCAGCCATCTCTCAGCAATGAGACAGCAGCCCAATGGTTCCCTGGGACAATGGTGATGATTGCTCGTGTTCTGCTGTAACCTCAAAATGCTGCTTTCATTTCCCAGTGCCTGCCTGACCTCACCCTGTGTATCTGTACATGTTCCTCCAGCTCAGCAACACGCTGAGCCCTCTGCTCTCTTTCACTGCTGACCTCTTGTTAACCTCCAATTTTAGTTGCTCCAAAGTTGGCTGTGCCTTCCATAGTCTGGGCTCTGGAAATCCCCAACAAACATCTCCTCCTCGCTTGCCTCATCACTTTCTCCCTCTGCTCCTCACTCTCTTTTGGTGGGTGTGGGTGAGGAGGAGTGGAGGTAGAGAGAACCAACTGGTCACAGTGACGATTGAATCATGATGGGTGGGTGTGGCTGATGGCTGCCTTTCTCCAAGGTACTGAATTCAGCACCTTCTCAGTGTGTTTACTGACCAGACCACAGACATTCACGGAACAGGAGGATGCTGGGCTAATTCCCAGTCAGAGCCAGAGCTAAGCTCAGCTCTTTTAGCATATATACGATTAGTGTGGAGTCTGCTGTATCTGTGAACCCAACCAGTCACTACTGTGTAGATTCCCCAATATCAACGGACCAGGCAATTAATTGCTGATCTTAACTTTGGCAAAGATTACAAATCAATGGAAGGCGATGGCTCAGTAGTATTATCACTAGACTGTTAATCCAGAAACCCAGGTAAGGTTTTAGGGACCCAGGTTCGAAACCCACCTCAGTAGATGATGTAATTTGAACTCAGTAAAATCTGGAATTAAGAGTCTAATGATGGCCATGTATCCATTGACAATTGTTGGAAAAACCTACCTGGTGACTATTTGTGAGGAGTTTGCACATTCTCCCCGTGTCTGCATGGGTTTCCTCCCACAGTCCAAACATGTGCAGGTTGGGGTGGATTGGCCATGCTAAGTTGTCCATTGTATTCAGGGATGTGTCAGTTAGGTGCATGAGTCAGGGATAAATATAAGGTTGGGGAATGGGTCAGTGTGGACTTGTAGGGCCAAAGGGCCTGTTTCCACACTGTATGGATACTAATGACTTTTAGGGAACGAAAATGCCAACCTTACCTGGTCTGGCCTACATGTGACTCCAGACCCATAGCAATGTGATTGACTTTAACTGCCTTCTGGGAAATTAGGGATGGCCAATAAATGCTGGCTTAGCCAGTGACACCCTCTTCCCATGGATGAATAAAAAAATCAATTCGCTGCAGCACTGAGAAACAGAAAGGGGGAGATCAACATGTGAAATGACAATTACGCTGCAATAGGGTGATCCTGTTTGGTGTCTGTTTCTGTAACACACTTAACAGCAGTGTTTAATTAGGTATTAGTCTGCATGCGAGCTGGTGAGAGATCAATGCTTTCTCAGTGTGGTTTGAGTAATACAAAGTCTGAGAATTCCTTTGAGGATCTTGCAGATATCAGTCCAAAATCCGAAAATATTCCAGGCTACTTTAAAAAGTCTGAGCATTCTCTCTGTCTCATTTCTATCAAGAATTGATTTCTTTTCTGATTTGAAGTAACTTTGATGATTTGGGATCACAAGTTTTCCTGCTGTTCCTAATGAGCCTGCTGCTATAGAGGGAACCCCACATTCTGAACCTGATAGCCTTTCCTGAACAGTTTGTACCTCTCCCGAAAACTCAATTCCTGTGACTCATTTCCACTTCAGAAGCTGCTCAGGGGTTGACCATTTCCTTGCTGGTTCTCCCTGATTCCCTCAGGGACTTTTAGGTAAGTACATGAATATTGAGGGATATGGACAACCCCAACCCCAACCTCACCATCAAACCGGCAGACAAGGGAGGCGCAGTAGTAGTTTGGCGCACCGACCTTTACACCGCTGAGGCCAAACGCCAGCTCGCGGACACCTCCTCCTACTGCCCCCTTGACCATGACCCCACCTCCCACCACCAAACCATCATCTCCCAGACCATCCATAACCTCATCACCTCGGGGGACCTCCCATCCACCGCCTCCAACCTCATAGTCCCACAACCCCGCACCGCCCGCTTCTACCTCCTGCCCAAAATCCACAAACCTGACTGCCCCGGCCGACCCATTGTCTCAGCCTGCTCCTGCCCCATCGAACTCATCTCCGCATACCTCGACACGGTCCTGTCCCCCTTAGTCCAAGAACTCCCCACCTACGTTCAGGACACCACCCACGCCCTCCACCTCCTCCATGATTTTCGCTACCCCAGTCCCCAACGCCTTATCTTCACCATGGACATCCAGTCCCTGTACACCTCCATCCCCCATCACGAAGGACTCAAAGCCCTCCGCTTCTTCCTTTCCCGCCGTACCAACCAGTACCCTTCCACTGACACCCTCCTTCGACTGACTGAACTGGTCCTCACCCTGAACAACTTCTCTTTCCAATCCTCCCACTTCCTCCAAACCAAAGGAGTAGCCATGGGCACCTGCATGGGCCCCAGCTATGCCTGCCTCTTCGTAGGGTATGTGGAACAATCCATCTTCCGCAGCTACACTGGCACCACACCCCACCTTTTCCTCCGCTACATCGATTACCGTATCGGCGCTGCCTCATGCTCCCACGAGGAGGTTGAACAGTTCATCCACTTTACCAACACCTTCCACCCCGACCTCAAATTCACCTGGACTGTCTCAGACTCCTCCCTCCCCTTCCTAGACCTTTCCATTTCTATCTCGGGCGACCGAATCAACACGGACATTTACTATAAACTGACCGACTCCCACAGCTACCTAGACTACACCTCCACCCACCCTGCCCCCTGTAAAAACGCCATCCCATATTCCCAATTCCTTCGTCTCCGCTGCATCTGCTCCCAGTTCCAATACTGTACAACCCAGATGGCCTCCTTCTTCAAAGACCGCAATTTCCCCCAGACGTGATCGACGATACCCTCCACTGCATCTCCTCCACTTCCCGCTCCTCCGCCCTTGAACCCCGCCCCTCCAACCGCCACCAGGACAGAACCCCGTCCTCACCTACCACCCCACCAATCTCCATATACAGCGTATCATCCGCCATCATTTCCGCCACCTCCAAACGGACCCCACCACCAGGGATATATTTCCCTCCCCACCCCTATCAGCATTCCAAAAAGACTACTCCCTCCGTGATTCCCTCGTCAGGTCTACACCCCCCACCAACCCAACCTCCACTCCCGGCACTTCCCCTGCAACCGCAAGAAATGCAAAACTTGCGCCCACACCTCCCCCTTCACTTCCCTCCAAGGCCCCAAGGGATCCTTCCATATCCGCCACAAATTCACCTGCACCTCCACACACATCATTTATTGCATCTGCTGCACCCGATGTGGCCTCCTCTATATTGGGGAGACAGGCCGCCTACTTGCGGAACGTTTCAGAGAACACCTCTGGGACACCCGGACCAACCAACCCATCCACCCCATGGCTCAACACTTCAACTCCCCCTCCCACTCCACCAAGGACATGCAGGTCCTTGGACTCCTCCATCGCCAGACCATAGCAACACGATGGTTGGAGGAAGACCGCCTCATCTTCCGCCTAGGAACCCTCCAACCACAAGGGATGAACTCAGATTTCTCCAGTTTCCTCATTTCCCCTCCCCCCACCCTGTCTCAGTCAAATCCCTCGAACTCAGCACCGCCTTCCTAACCTGCAATCTTCTTCCTGACCTCTCCGCCCCCACCCCCACTCTGGGCTTTCACCCTCACCTTGACCTCCCTCCACCTATCGCATTTCCAACGCCCCTCCCACAAGTCCCTCCTCCCTATCTTTTATCTTAGCCTCCTGGACACACTTTCCTCATTCCTGAACAAGGGCTCATGCCCGAAACGTCGATTCTCCTGCTCCTTGGATGCTGCCTGACCTGCTGCGCTTTTCCAGCAACACATTTTCAGCTCGGATATGGACATAAGGCAGGTGGAAGAGATTAGTTGAATTAGGCGTCATGTTTGGCACAACATGGAGGGCTGAAGGGCCTGTTCCTGTGCTGTACTGTTCGATGTTCTAATTCCGATCTCTCTGAGTTCCAGTTCTCTGCCATGACAGGGCTTGTGGTCTGATTTTCCACGGATACTGTGGAGACCTGCAGCCATTTGTCACACAGGTGCTGGAGGGTTATGGGATTGTACTGTGCAGTCGTGCTGACCTGAGGGAGTGGTGCCATGTGATTGCTGTGTTACCATTCTCAGCAGCTGAAGGAGCATTCCCTTCAGCAGGAGCTGTCAGACACAGCCTCAGTTACTCCTACACCTGTCAGTTGCTTTGCAAACTTGTGTCTCCTCTTGGTCCCTGTGGGTTCGGCTTTTAAGCATCACTGTGATAGCTCTCTGTAATTGTCCCCATCCTTGTCACTATAATTAAGTCATACCTTTCCTGTTCCCACTATCACTGTGCTCCCTAGCCTTGTCCTTCACCGTCCTTGAAGTGACACTGAGCTGACAGTGGAAAGCTGGGTATAAATTACTAACAGATCAACATCCCACTGGCTGAAGCCATGTTCAGATGCCTGCACAGTACAGGAATACTATCAAGCAGAATGTCTGTTAACAGAGGCAGATATCTTCCCTGCACCCGTTACCGCCCCCACACCCAACACTGTTTTTTTGAGACTGCTGTGACATTTCAGCTCTTTGCTCTGGCGAGACTAGCTTTCCCAGTGAGTGTGAACTGTGTCCGGGGATCACTCATTTTCCAGGAGAGGCAGGAATCAGGGAGGAATAAGGTCAACGTCCTGGTCCCTCTCACTGGACACAGAGCTCCACCTGCAATGTGTAACTGTGAGTGAATGTGGTAACCAGCCAGTTCCCCCACACTGTACTAAACTGGTTCTGATGGAGTGTTGCCAAACCAAGAGACCTTGGAGTGCGGGTACATAGTTCCTTGAAAGTGGAATTACAGGTAGACACGGTGGTGAAGAAGGTGTTTGGGATGCTTTCCTTCATTGGTCGTTGCACTGCGTAGAGGAGTTGGGAGGTAGTGTTGTGGCTATACAGGACGTTAGTTCGGCTACTTGTGGAATAGTGTGTGTAATTCTGGTTTCCCTGCTGTAGGAAGGATGTCATGAAACCTGAAAGGGTTCAGAAAAGATTTACAAAGATGTTGCTGGGAAAGGAGTATTTGAGTCAAAGGGAGAGACTGAACAGGCTGGGGCTGTTTTCCCTGGAGCGTCGGAGGATGAGGGGTGACCTTATAGAGGTTTATAAAATCATGAGGGGCATGGATAGGGTAAATAGACAAAGTCTTTCCCTGGGGTCTGCAAATCCAGAACTAGAAGGCATAGGTTTAAGGTGAGAGGGGAAAGATATAAAAGAGACCTAAGGGGCAACTTTTTCACGCAGAGGGTGGTACGTGTATGGAATGAACTGCCAGAGGATGTGGTGGAGGCTGGTACAATTGCAACATTTAAAAGGCATTTGGATGGGTATATGAATAGGAAGGGTTTGGAGGGATATGGGCCAGGTGCTGGCAAATGGGACCAGACTGGATTGGGATATCTGGTCAGCATGGACGGGTTGGACCGAAGGGTCTGTTTCCAGGCTGTACATCTCTATGACTCTATGATATTGCTGTTCATTTGCAGCTCATTTTGTAACTGCCTGGGTTAATCTCCACTAATCTATTAAATTGTTCACTCACTGTCAACAGTTTCCCAGCAAAAGTCTTGCTCCATCAGACGGTGCCACAAGATCATACAACATAGGAGGAGAAGAGCCAGGCCATTCAGCCCATTGAGTCTTTTCCACCATTCAAGGTGATCATGTGGGATCTAATAATCCTCTCCACTTTCCTGCTTTCTCTCTATAACCCTCAATTCGCCCCATTACTAATGAAAAATCTGTCGACCTCAGCCTTGACTACACGTATAGACCCAGGGTCTATGCTGAAGAATTCCACAGATTCACTCCCCCCCGGGAGGAGATGTTCCTTCTTAACTCTGTCTTAAATGGGAAACCTCTGACTCTGAGATACGTAATGTTTTCTGGTCACATGGAGAAACAACTTGTTTATATCTACCCTGTCAAACCTATTAAGAATCTTGAATGTATCAATATGGTCATCTATCATTCTTTTAAACTGAGGTAAATACAGGCCCAATCTACTCAACCTCTCCTCATAAGACACTCCCTCAATGCTATCAGTCAGGTGAGTGAACCTTCCCTGGACTGCCTCCAACACCAATGTATCTCTCCGTAGGGAAGGGGGCGCAATGATTGGCTGCTTTTCCTTCAAAGCACAGGTGTGTGTCGCTAGCATTTAAAACCTTTTCATTTTATTGTCTGTGAGATGTGGGTGTCAGCACTCTCTGCCCATCCACAACCTGTTCAGGAGTAGGCGAAGTCTCCCTGACCCCCCCCCCCCCACCAACCCTGCTCCGAGACAGAGACCCTCACACAAGATGCTTCAGTGAAAGGGGAGTTTGGAACGGGCATTCTGCACCAGACCCCCTTAACCAAGGATAGAATTCTTGCAACAATCCGGGAACAAACATTTACAGAAACACTTGCATTTGTTATGCAGCATGCCATGAGGGATACAACCAGGCCAGCAATGATGCAGGATGTTCAATTAGGGACACATCATTTTAACACATTAGGGTATCTCTGGTTAGGTGGGAGTAACGATTGTCCTGTCTATCACTCAGTGCATGCACTAGGAGTCCCTCTGGAGCTGGGGAGCACTTCACAAAGAGCTCAGCGTGCATGGGTGTGCAGATTACACAAAGGGACAAGAGGGGGCAGTGCAGAAGTGTACCTGGAGGTGATAGGTCTGAGGGAAAAGCCTGCAAAGGCATGCTTTAGCGTAAGTTAGGCTGGATAGTTGCATACTCGACAAGGTCTCCACCAGCGTGAATGGAAGTCCGAGGGCTGGCGTGTGAAGAGGCCAGAGCAGTCGTGTCAAGCTCAGCATATTGGATGTCATAGTCCTTGGCACCAGGAGTGGTCTAGAGTGACAGGAGGCAGAGAGAGAGGGAAACAGAGAGAGAGAGAGAGAGGGAGAGAGAGAGGGTGTGGAGAGAGAGAGGGGGGGTAGAGAGAGAGGGGGAGAGGGGAGACAGGGGGGGAGAGAGAGAGGGATGGGGGCAGAAAGGGGGGAAGAGAGACAGGAAGAGAGGAAGGGGGGAGAGAGAGAGACAGATGGGGGGAGAGGGGGGAAAGGCGGGGAGAGAGGGGAGAGAGAGAGGGGTGAGAGAGAGATAGAGAGAGGGGGAGAGAGAGAGAGATATAGAGAGGGGGAGAGAGAGGGGGAGAGAGGAAACGAGAGAGAGACGGAGAGAGAGGGAGAGAGAGAGAGATAGAGAGGGGAGAGAGAGGGGACAGAGGGTGGAGAGAAAAAGAGAGGGGAGAAAGGCAGAGAGAGGGAGAGAGAGAGAAGGGGAAAGAGAGAGGGAGAGAGAGAGAGAGAGAGGGGGGAAAGTGAGAGAGAGAAAGAGGGGGAGGGGGGAGAGAGAGAAAGTGAGAGGGGGAGAGAGGGAGAGAGAGAGGGGGTGGGGGGGAGCATTCCAGGAAAGAAAGGAAACACAAGAAAGGGGAGAAAATGTCAGTAACAGAGGAAAAAATTGAAAAAATGGAACTTGTGCAGAAATATTTTAAAAAGAGTAAACATTCTGCTAATGAGTGAACTAATATACAATACAAGTTGGCATTAGGCCCAGATTACAGTCAACTCAACTAACAGTCACTTCATCTGTAACATCAACAAATGAACAAATTCAAATCTGACCATTACTGTGTGACTGAAAAGAAACCAGATCCCATTGGGAATGCCCAGCATTCCCTTAGTTTCACACCACTCAGCACTCTCTGCTGCTACCATCGGGAATCTGTTTTATTCACTCACAGGATGTGGGGGGGGGTCACTGACTGGGCCGTCCCTAGTTGCCCCTTGAGAAGGTGGGGATGAGCTGCCTTCTTGAACCGTGGCAGTCCAGGTACTATAGGTTGACCCACAATGCTCTTAGGGAGGGAATTCCAGGAGCTTGGATGTTTTGAAGGAACGGCGATATATTTCCAAGTCAGGAGGGTGAGTGGCTTGGAGGGGAACTTGCAGGGGGTGGTGTTCCCATGTAGCTGCAGCCCTTGTCCTTCTAGATGGAAGTGGTTGTGGGTTTGGATGATGCTGTCAGAGGGACCTTGGTAAGTTATTCCAGTGCATCTTGTAGGTGGTAATCACTGCTACCACTCTGCATTTATGGTGGATGAATTTTATAGAAAGGATTGAATTTATATAGCATCTTTCTTGGACTCAGGATCTCAAAGAGCATTTCCAAAGTTTAGGAAACACAACAGGAGTCCATAAATAACAATCGCAAAATCTCTGATTCTAACCCTGGCCCTGTCTTTTACTGACTTTTCATAAATGGAAGGAAAGCTGAACAGGTCAGTGTATTCCATCTGAAGGTGTAACCAAGATCAGGGCATCAGTAAAACAACTCGAATCACACTCAAAGGCAGAAGGAAAACCCCATCTGTTTGTGGAAGATTCTTTCTCCCAGTCTTAGGTGTCTGTGTTTCTGGTTTACACGAAGGAATACCGTATCAGGAGGTGTGCTCCAGGGGAACTGACTGCATTGGGAGAACCACCTGACTGATACGCCAGTATGAATCGACGTTTCGGGCATAAGCCCTTCTTCAGGAAATGCCCGAAACGTCGATTCTCCAGTTCCTTGGATGCTGCCTGACCTGCTGCGCTTTTCCAGCAACACATTTTCAGCTCTGATCTCCAGCATCTGCAGACCTCACTTTCTCCTGATACACCAGTATGTCTAGCAATGAGGAAGGTAAGTGGTGTGTTTATGTCTCCTGCAATGGAATGCAATTGTTAGGGACTATTGCTGCAGGATGTTGGTGGAACCACACCTGGAATATCTTGGATAATTTCAATCTTCCTACAAAAGGAAGGATACACTCGCTTTAACCAAAGTGCAAGTGAGGGTCACTAGACTGATTGCTTCACAAGACAGAGTTATCTTGTGAGCAGAATGAAGTTTAGCCTCTGGACTTTTGAAGATTGAGATCTTCTCTATCAGCAAAGCTCTGAAAGGTTTGACAGGGTAGACACTGAGAGGCTGATTCCGCCCAGGCTGCAGAGATTTCATTGATGATAAGGCATCATCTGCTTAGGGTTGAGACGTGGAGAAGTGTTTCCACTCAGAGGGTTATGAATCTCCGGAAGGCACTGGCCCACAGCGTTGTGGATGCTCGGTCACTGAGTACGCCCAAGGCTGAGCTTCATAGATATCCCACTCAAAAAGGAATATGGGTTTTGGATAGGAAAATGGCATTGAGTCAGACGGTAGCTAGCATTATATTGAATGACAGGGGTGAGGGGCTGAATGGCCTTCTCCTGTTGCTATTTCTCATGTTCTGTTGTCAGTTTGTTGTGATGACTACAGTTCTATAACAGTACACTTTCAATGGACGAAATCATACTTAGAATGCTGTTTCGTCATGGTTAAAAGATCCTGCAATACTGTTAAATAAGTTCCTGCCTGTTTCCAATCAGTTCACTGTAATGCCTGGGAAAGGTTTCCATTGTTGGGAGAACATTAACGTGTATGATAGAATGGTGATATTGATTACCAGGACTCGGGAAACTGATGAGAGTGGATGCGACACAGTGCAGCCCTGAACAGACAGTCTAATGATGAGTCGATTACGCCATAAACAGACCCACTCACATTCAGATCACTCACAACCATCACAAGCAGCCTCAGCAGCATCTCTGTGAGGCAGAAAGAGGGCACAGTATCTGGAAAAAAAATCTCACTAGTGCAGGTAGAACACAGTGTGTCCCAATTCGTACAACAGAATAAAACTAATTCAGGGAAAATTGGTTTCCTGCTAGTTTTTCTCACAAACACATTGTCAAGATGACACAGCAGTAAAAGTATTCATAGATATAGAAACCTGTCCCCCCAGTGAGAGTCAGTGCGTGTGGGACACCGTACCCCAGTGAGAGTCAGTCTGTGTGGGGAACCCCGTACCCCTGTGAGAGTCAGTGTGTGTGTGGGGAACCCCGTACCCCAGTGAGAGTCAGTGCGTGTGGGACCCCGTACCCCAGTGACAGTCAGTGTGTGGGGGGGACCCTGTACCCCAGTGACAGTCAGTGTGTGGGGGGGACCCTGTACCCCAGTGAGAGTCAGTGCGTGGGGGACCGCGTACCCCAGTGAGAGACAGTGTGTGGGGGGGACCCTGTACCCCAGTGAGAGTCAGTGTGTGGGGGGGACCCTGTACCCAGTGAGAGACAGTGTGTGTGGGGGACCCTGTACCCCAGTGAGAGTCAGTGCGTGGGGGACCGCGTACCCCAGTGTGTGTGGAACCCCGTACCCCAGTGAGAGTCAGTGTGTGTGGGGGACCCTGTACCCCAGTGAGAGTCAGTGCGTGGGGGACCGCGTACCCCAGTGTGTGTGGAACCCCGTACCCCAGTGAGAGTCAGTGTGTGGGGGGGACCCTGTACCCCAGTGAGAGTCAGTGTGTGTGGGTCCCTGTACCCCAGTGAGAGTCAGTGTGTGTGGGTCCCTGTACCCCAGTGAGAGTCAGTGTGTGGGGGACACCGTACCCCAGTGAGAGTCAGTGTGTGGGGGGGACCCTGTACCCCAGTGAGAGTCAGTGTGTGGGGGACACCGTACCCCAGTGAGAGTCAGTGCGTGGGGGACACCGTACCCCAGTGACAGTCAGTGTGTGGGGGGGACCCTGTACCCCAGTGAGAGTCAGTGTGTGGGGGGGACCCTGTACCCAGTGAGAGACAGTGTGTGTGGGGGACCCTGTACCCCAGTGAGAGTCAGTGCGTGGGGGACCGCGTACCCCAGTGAGAGACAGTGTGTGGGGGGGACCCTGTACCCCAGTGAGAGTCAGTGTGTGGGGGGGACCCTGTACCCAGTGAGAGACAGTGTGTGTGGGGGACCCTGTACCCCAGTGAGAGTCAGTGCGTGGGGGACCGCGTACCCCAGTGTGTGTGGAACCCCGTACCCCAGTGAGAGTCAGTGTGTGTGGGGGTCCCTGTACCCCACTGAGAGTCAGTGTGTGGGGGGGACCCCGTACCCCAATGAGAGTCAGTGTGTGGGGAACCCCGTCCCCCAGTGAAAGTCAGTGTGTGGGGGGTCCCTGTATCCCAGTGAGAGTCAGTGTGTGGGGGAGCCCCGTACCCCAGTGAGAGTCAGTGTGTGTGGGTCCCTGTACCCCAGTGAGAGTCAGTGTGTGTGGGTCCCTGTACCCCAGTGAGAGTCAGTGTGTGTGGGTCCCTGTACCCCAGTGAGAGTCAGTGTGTGGGGGGGGACCCTGTACCCCAGTGAGAGTCAGTGTGTGGGGAACCCCGTCCCCCAGTGAGAGTCAGTGTGTGGGGAACCCCGTACCCCAGTGAGAGTCAGTGTGTGGGGAACCCCATCCCCCAGTGAGAGACAGTGTGTGTGGGGGCCCCGTACCCCAGTGAGAGTCAGTGTGTGGGGGGGACCCTGTACCCCAGTGAGAGTCAGTGTGTGGGGGGGACCCTGTACCCCAGTGAGAGTCAGTGTGTGTGGGGGACCCTGTACCCCAGTGAGAGACAGTCTGTGTGGGGGACCCTGTACCCCAGTGAGAGACAGTGTGTGTGGGGGACCCTGTACCCCAGTGAGAGACAGTGTGTGTGGGGGACCCTGTACCCCAGTGAGAGACAGTCTGTGTGGGGGACCCTGTACCCCAGTGAGAGACAGTGTGTGTGGGGGACCCTGTACCCCAGTGAGAGACAGTGTGTGTGGGGGACCCTGTACCCCAGTGAGAGACAGTCTGTGTGGGGGACCCTGTACCCCAGTGAGAGTCATTGCGTGGGGGACCGCGTACCCCATGTGTGTAGGAACCCCATACCCCAGTGAGAGTCAGTGTGTGTGGGACCCCGTACCCCAGTGAGAGACAGTGTGTGTGGGGGACCCTGTACCCCAGTGAGAGTCAGTGTGTGTGGGGGACCCTGTACCCCAGTGAGAGACAGTGTGTGGGGGGGACTCTGTACCCCAGTGAGAGTCAGTGTCTGTGGACCCCGTACCCCAGTGAGAGTCAGTGTGTGGGGGGGACCCTTTACCCCAGTGAGAGTCAGTGTGTGGGGGGGACCCTGTACCCCAGTGAGAGTCAGTGTGTGTGGGGGACCCTGTACCCCAGTGAGAGTCATTGCGTGGGGGACCGCGTACCCCAGTGTGTGTAGGAACCCCATACCCCAGTGAGAGTCAGTGCGTGGGGGACCGCGTACCCCAGTGAGAGACAGTGTGTGTGGGGGACCCTGTACCCCAGTGAGAGTCAGTGTGTGGGGGGGACCCTGTACCCCAGTGAGAGTCAGTGTGTGTGGGGGACCCTGTACCCCAGTGAGAGACAGTCTGTGTGGGGGACCCTGTACCCCAGTGAGAGACAGTGTGTGTGGGGGACCCTGTACCCCAGTGAGAGACAGTGTGTGTGGGTCCCTGTACCCCAGTGAGAGTCAGTGTGTGGGGGGGACTCTGTACCCCAGTGAGAGTCAGTGTGTGGGGGGGACCCTGTACCCCAGTGAGAGTCAGTGTGTGTGGGGGACCCTGTACCCCAGTGAGAGACAGTGTGTGTGGGGGACCCTGTACCCCAGTGAGAGACAGTGTGTGTGGGGGACCCTGTACCCCAGTGAGAGTCAGTGCGTGGGGGACCGCGTACCCCAGTGTGTGTGGGACCCCATACCCCAATGAGAGTCAGTGTGTGTGGGACCCCGTACCCCAGTGAGAGACAGTGTGTGTGGGGGACCCTGTACCCCAGTGAGAGTCAGTGTGTGGGGGGGACTCTGTACCCCAGTGAGAGTCAGTGTGTGGGGGGGACCCTTTACCCCAGTGAGAGTCAGTGTGTGGGGGGAACCCCGTCCCCCAGTGAGAGTCAGTGTGTGGGGGGGACCCTGTACCCCAGTGAGAGTCAGTGCGTGGGGGGGACCCTGTACCCCAGTGAGAGTCAGTGTGTGGGGGGGACCCTGTACCCCAGTGAGAGTCAGTGCGTGGGGGGGACCCTTTACCCCAGTGAGAGTCAGTGTGTGTGGGGGACCCTTTACCCCAGTGAGAGTCAGTGTGTGGGGGGAACCCCGTCCCCCAGTGAGAGTCAGTGTGTGTGGGGAACCCTGTCCCCCAGTGAGAGTCAGTGTGTGTGGGGGCCCCATACCCCAGTGAGAGTCAGTGTGTGGGGGGGACTCTGTACCCCAGTGAGAGTCAGTGTGTGGGGAACCCCGTCCCCCAGTGAGAGTCAGCGTGTGGGGGGGACCCTGTACCCCAGTGAGAGTCAGTGTGTGTGGGTCCCTGTACCCCAGTGAGAGTCAGTGTGTGTGGGGACCCCGTACCCCAGTGAGAGTCAGTGTGTGGGGAACCCCATCCCCCAGTGAGAGACAGTGTGTGTGGGGGCCCCGTACCCCAGTGAGAGTCAGTGTGTGGGGGGGACCCTGTACCCCAGTGAGAGTCAGTGTGTGGGGGAGACCCTGTACCCCAGTGAGAGTCAGTGTGTGTGGAGAACCCTGTACCCCAGTGAGAGTCAGTGTGTGTGGGGGACCCTGTACCCCAGTGAGAGACAGTCTGTGTGGGGGACCCTGTACCCCAGTGAGAGACAGTGTGTGTGGGGGACCCTGTACCCCAGTGAGAGACAGTGTGTGTGGGGGACCCTGTACCCCAGTGAGAGTCATTGCGTGGGGGACCGCGTACCCCAGTGTGTGTGGGACCCCATACCCCATTGAGAGTCAGTGTGTGTGGGGGACCCTGTACCCCAGTGAGAGTCAGTGCGTGGGGGACCCCGTACCCCAGTGTGTGTGGAACCCCGTACCCCAGTGAGAGTCAGTGTGTGGGGGGGATCCTGTACCCCAGTGAGAGTCAGTGTGTGTGGGGGACCCTGTACCCCAGTGAGAGACAGTGTGTGTGGGGGACCCTGTACCCCAGTGAGAGACAGTGTGTGTGGGGGACCCTGTACCCCAGTGAGAGTCAGTGCGTGGGGGACCGCGTACCCCAGTGTGTGTGGGACCCCATACCCCAATGAGAGTCAGTGTGTGTGGGACCCCGTACCCCAGTGAGAGACAGTGTGTGTGGGGGACCCTGTACCCCAGTGAGAGTCAGTGTGTGGGGGGGACTCTGTACCCCAGTGAGAGTCAGTGTCTGTGGACCCCGTACCCCAGTGAGAGTCAGTGTGTGGGGGGGACCCTTTACCCCAGTGAGAGTCAGTGTGTGGGGGGAACCCCGTCCCCCAGTGAGAGTCAGTGTGTGGGGGGGACCCTGTACCCCAGTGAGAGTCAGTGTGTGGGGGGGACCCTGTACCCCAGTGAGAGTCAGTGCGTGGGGGGGACCCTTTACCCCAGTGAGAGTCAGTGTGTGTGGGGGACCCTTTACCCCAGTGAGAGTCAGTGTGTGGGGGGAACCCCGTCCCCCAGTGAGAGTCAGTGTGTGTGGGGAACCCTGTCCCCCAGTGAGAGTCAGTGTGTGTGGGGGCCCCATACCCCAGTGAGAGTCAGTGTGTGTGGGGGCCCCATACCCCAGTGAGAGTCAGTGTGTGGGGGGGACCCTGTACCCCAGTGAGAGTCAGTGTGTGGGGGGGACCCTGTACCCCAGTGAGAGTCAGTGCGTGGGGGGGACCCTTTACCCCAGTGAGAGTCAGTGTGTGGGGGGAACCCCGTCCCCCAGTGAGAGTCAGTGTGTGTGGGGAACCCTGTCCCCCAGTGAGAGTCAGTGTGTGTGGGGGCCCCATACCCCAGTGAGAGTCAGTGTGTGTGGGGGCCCCATACCCCAGTGAGAGTCAGTGTGTGGGGGGGACCCTGTACCCCAGTGAGAGTCAGTGTGTGGGGGGGACCCTGTACCCCAGTGAGAGTCAGTGTGTGGGGGGGACTCTGTACCCCAGTGAGAGTCAGTGTGTGGGGGGGACTCTGTACCCCAGTGAGAGTCAGTGTGTGGGGGGGGGCCCTGTACCCCAGTGAGAGTCAGTGTGTGGGGGGGCCCTGTACCCCAGTGAGAGTCAGTGTGTGGGGGGGACCCTGTACCCCAGTGAGAGTCAGTGTGTGTGGGTCCCTGTACCCCAGTGAGAGTCAGTGTGTGTGGGTCCCTGTACCCCAGTGAGAGTCAGTGTGTGGGGGTCCCTGTACCCCAGTGAGAGTCAGTGTGTGAGGAACCCCGTCCCCCAGCGAGAGTCAGTGTGTGTGGGTCCCTGTACCCCAGTGAGAGTCAGTGTGTGTGGGTCCCTGTACCCCAGTGAGAGTCAGTGTGTGTGGGTCCCTGTACCCCAGTGAGAGTCAGTGTGTGTGGGTCCCTGTACCCCAGTGAGAGTCAGTGTGTGAGGAATCCCGTCCCCCAGTGAGAGTCAGTGTGTGGGGGACCCTGTACCCCAGTGAGAGTCAGTGTGTGGGGGGGGGGACCCTGTACCCCAGTGAGAGTCAGTGTGTGGGGGGGGGACCCTGTACCCCAGTGAGAGTCAGTGTGTGGGGGGGGACCCTGTACCCCAGTGAGAGTCAGTGTGTGGGGGACTCTAGAAGATCTAAAAATGGTGGCTTGGAGAGATTGTGATAAACTTGAAGCTCAGTGTGGGATGAATGTTGTGGTAAATTGTGTTGGAGCTGAGCTCAGGCAGATACATCGCCCCATGATCCCGTGTAGACCTGGCAACGATTAACCAACATCACAGCCCATAGAGGAAACTCCGTGGGACAATGTGAGACATGATGAGGAGCAAGTTAAATGTCAGCACAGTTTTAGAATCCTCCAGTTGACTTTAACCTCAGATCTCTTCCTACACAGACTGATAATATTACTTTCCATATGTAATCCTGTGTATGTCTGACTCTCGCTCTCTTGCTCCCTCCTCAGCATGTTCTCCTCTCCTCACCCATTATTCCCCGATAGCTCAAAACCTGGAACAAAAACAGAAATTGCTGGAAGGGTGACTGGACCTGAAACATTACCTCTGATTTCTCTCCACAGATCCTGCCAGACCTGCTGAGCTTTTCCAGCGATTTCTGTTTCTGTCTCTGATTTCCAGAATCTGTAGCTGATTTGGTTTTTATTTATCTCAGTCCCTGGGCCAGTTTTGTTTCTCTGCCTCTTTCTGGAGGATTTCAAAATACAAACTGACCATTGATCATGGTGTCCTGACTGAATTGCTCTTCTGTGCGATTCTTTTTAACCTGGGATTCTGGACCACCTCCTGGCAGCTCAACAAAAATTATTCAAACAATGTTCTGATAGGGGTAGGGTGTGATCTGAGTTCTGTTCGTTTTCAGAAATACACAAGGTCCTGTTTCTCCAACAGCCTGTGTGTTCAGTGACCTACACTCATCACATAACCTCCTGATTTTAAAAGTGTTATCCTGGTTTTCAAATTCCCTCATGGCTTCACCCTCTCTCCCCCCCCAAGAGACTGACTGTCTCTAACTCTGGCCCTTTGCTCAGCTCTGATTATAATTCCCTCCGAGCTGGTGTCTGGGCCTCATGTTCTCTCCCCGACCCTCTCCACCTCTCTCCCTCACTCAGTCTCATCCTTCAAACAGTTCATCCAATCCATCCTTTTGGTGTGTCGTGTGGTCTCTGTTCTCTAACAGCTACTTACCTGGTCAATTTCTGTGATGGCAGCATTCCTATACAGCACCTTGGGAGACGTTATCTTATTAGAAGAGCTACATAAAACTAAGTTGTTGTTTGAATTGTGTTGGGGGCTGGGTTGGAGGAGGCAGTGGGGTGGGGGTGAGTATCTGACCTCGTGGGGAGGTACCAGCTTTGGTGGGGGGGGGTGGTGAGGGTGGTATCTGACCCTGGGGCGACTGATCTTGAGCTGATCCTTTACTGCGGATTGGTCTGGGTGCAGCTGACAATCTATGGATCATCAACCTCAGAACTTTCTGATTGGCTGCAGTTCCCAAGGTGACCCACTTCCTTGGAGCCGCGATGAGTCGGTTAGGAATTTAATATGGGGTGAAGGGGAGAATCAAGGCCACTCAGGGTCTGAAACCCTTCATCAGGAAGAGCTCAGTCACCTCGAAATCTTTGATCATTTTAGAGACAACGGGAGAACCAGAGGGAGAGGGGGAGAAAGGGAGGGAGGGAGAGGGGGAGAGAGGGAGGGAGGGAGAGGGGGAGGGAGGGAGAGGGGGAGAGAGGGAGGGAGAGAGAGGGGGAGAGAGGGAGGAAGGAAGAGGGGGAGAGAAGGAGGGAGGGAGAGGGGGAGAGAGGGAGGGAGAGAGAGGGGGAGAGAGGGAGGGAGAGAGAGGGGGAGAGAGGGAGGGAGGGAGAGGGGGAGAGAGGGAGGGAGGGAAAGGGGGAGAGAAGGGGGAGAAGGAGAGGGAGGGAGAGGGAGGGAGAGAGAGAGAGAGAGGGGAGAGAGGGAGAGGGAGGGAGAGGGGAAGATAGAGAGACAGAGACTGACAGAGGGGCAGAGAGAGAGGGAGGGAGAGGGGGAGAGAGGGAGGAATAGGGGGAGAGAGAGAGGGGAGAGAGAGAGAGAGACAGAGGAGGGAAGAAAGAGTGAGGGGAGAATTGAGAGAGGGAGAGGAGAGAGGGAGATAGATGGAGGGGAAGACAGGGAGAGGGAGGGACCGGGGAAATAGGGAGAATGAGAGGGTGTGAGATGGAAAATAGGAAATATAGAGAAAAGACACCAGGTGAAGAGATGACAAAAGATATCGAGAGAGAGAGAAGAAGATGGAGACAGATAGAAAAGAGCCAAATAGAGAGCAACTGAGAGTGGGTTTGACATAGCCTGATACTGAGAGACCCAGAACAGAAACACAATCAGAGCAAGAACGAGAAGGAAATACAGGAAGAGAAAACAGAACAGGGACTGCACATGATAGAGACAGAGAGTGTGTGTGTGTGTGTGAGAGAGAGGGAAAACAGTGAGGGACAGACAGACAGAGAGATTGAGGGGGAGAGAGAGAGAGAGAGACAGTGAAAGAGACAGACGAGAGAGAGGGAATGAGAGAGACAGAGAGAGAGAGATAGACAGATGGGGGAGAGAGATGGAGGGAAAGTGGGAGACGGGGAGCGAGAGAGACACAGACAGAGAGAGAGAGAGAGAGAACAAACAAATGATAAATGACTTTAAGAGCAGCCCTGAAAATGATGTGAGGTCAGAGGCAGTGAGGAATTTATCATTCAGTGAAGAGAATGTAGGTTTGCCACAATTGATATGATTTATGGTGATGTGGTGAGGGTTCAACTATGAATGATCACTGTCAGAGAGACACTCACACAGACACATACAGAGACACACAGACAGACACACACAGATACAGAAACAGAGACAGACCCACATACAGACACACACACAGATACAGACACAGAGACAGAGACACACACACACACAGACACAAACACGCAGAGGCACACACAAGATACAGACACAGACACAAACACGCAGAGACACACACAGGCATACAGACACACACAAGATATAGACACAGAGACACAAACACGCAGAGACACACACAGGCATACAGACAGAGTCCTGGCTATAATCAGGCAGCAATGTGATTTTGCAGCAAGTGGCGATGGTCTGGAATTGTTTGCATCAAAAGGTGTGGTGCTGGATAAGCAGCATCTGAGCAACAGGACAGTCAACGTTTCAAGCATAAACTCTTCATCAGGAGCTAATGCTCAAAACATTGACTCTCCTGCTCCTTGGGTCCTGTCTGATCTGCTGTGCTTTTCCAGCACCTACAGTCCTCACTTTTTCCTCGGAGTTGTTTGTGTGTTTGATGGTTAAACGCTGTCAGTATAAAGCTGGGGAAATGGTAAATGATTGACACTTGTGAACATGGGCAGGCTCACCGATTTCTCGGAGTGGGGAGATGGTTCTGGAGCAGCCAGGTCATAATACTGGGTCTGGACTGGAGTCTTCGCAGCATCCTCTTCCTCCTTCGTGCTGTCCAGCTGTACCACCTGTAGACAATGATGGCCAGGTTAGCGGAAAGGGGGGGGGGAGCAGAAAAACCTACCGGAGGCTCACTGAATCGGGGACCGCTCCTGCATATCAGAGACAGAATCAATACCAGTCCCAGGGCTGCTCTTAAAGTAATTTATCATTCGTTTGTTCTCTCTCTCTGTCTATGTCTCTCTCCCTCCCCGTCTCCCACTTTCCCTCCATCTCTCTCCCCCATCTGTCTATCTCTCTCTCTCTCTCTGTCTCTCTCATTCCCTCTCTCTCATCTGTCTCTTTCACTGTCTCTCTCTCTCTCTCTCCCCCTCAATCTCTCTATACTGTACACAATAGCTCCAGTGCACAGATCCCTCAGCACAGAGCCAGAGATAGAGAATGTAGATGTGTGCGTACATGAGGTACATACATGTGAATGTGAGGGAGGCTAGGTGTGTGGGTGGGTGTGTATGTAAATATCTACATCTAATGCCTATTGAACTGGCCCCAACATCTTCCTGTGGGAGAGAATTCCACAGATTCACAACTTTTTGAGTGAAGAAACTCTTCCCCATCTCAGTCCTGAATGGCTTACCCCCCTATTCTTAGACTGTGACCCCTCATTCTGGTGGGTGGGTCCACAAGAACAGGATCAGGCCATTCAGCCCATCAAGCCTTCCTGAGGTGTGAGTTATGTTTGATACTTAATCAGTTTGAATCCAAGCAAGTAAAGATGAACATGATACTTTGTTTAGTGTGATTACTGTGTAAAACAGTTTCAGTAAGAGTAAAACCATATGACTCAGGTCAGTCAGAAGATGGTTTTGGTTTGTGGTTTTGTTTTGATATTATTAGATGAAGTTAGGCCAGAATATGTGAAAATGCCAAGAGGTAGAAGGTTTTTATTCAAAGACATAGTTATGTTTTAAATTGAAACAAAAACAGAAATTGCTGGAGAAACCCAGCAGGTCAGGCAGCATCTGTGGGAAGAAAGCAGAGTTAATATTTCAAGTCCAGTGATTGTTCTTCAGAACTGAGTTCTAACCCGAACCTAAAGACTTGGAATGTTAATTCTGTTTCTCTCACAGAATCCCAACAGTGCAGATAGAGGCCATTGGACCCTTTGAGCCTGGACCAACCCTCGGAAGGCATCCCACCCAGATCCACCCTCCATCCGAACCCTGTAACCCTACATTTCCCATGGCTAACCCACTTAACCTGCATATCTTGGACTGTGGGAGGAAACCGGAGCACCCGGAGGAAACCCACGCAGACACGAGGAGAATGTGCATACTCCACACAGAGAGTCGCCTGAGGCTGGAATCAAACCCAGGTCCCTGGCGCTGTGTGTGGGGCTAGGTATATGTGAGGGGGAGGTGTGTTTGTGGAGGAATGTAGGGTGTGTGTGTGTGTGTGTGTGTGAGTGTGTGTGTGTGTGTGTGTGTGGTGAGTGTGTGTGTGTGTGTGTGTGTGTGGTGAGTGTGTGTGTGTGTGAGTGTGTGTGTGTGTGTGTGTGAGAGTGTGTGTGTGTGTGTGTGGTGAGTGTGTGTGTGTGTGAGTGTGTGTGTGTGTGTGGGTGTGATTGTGGTGGGTGTGTGTGTGTGGTGGGTGTGGGAAGGGAGTTAAATGTGGGTGTGTGTGCACTCAGTTTGGAGTCTGCCGGTTTTGACAGTGATGTGGTTTGTTGCCATCACTCTGTACAATTCCAATCAATCATTTACGAGGTGCTGCTCAGATTGTGGTGTTCTACATGAGATGGGATCAGAGAGAAGGTTGTGTATTGCAGCATTGTGAGGGCTTCACAAGTTAAACTTCAACCTGGAGGTGCCCTGGAGGCAGTGACACAGGCTGGAAGACCATCATGTATCTGACTAGCTGCCTGTGTCCACCTGCCTGTCACAAACAAGAATACATTCCACATTAAATAGTAAAATCCCATCAGTATTTCCAGCAGCATCTGGTTCCATTTCAGTGTCAGGGTCAGAAATCAAACAGATTTCACAAACAACTGGGCAGCACGGTGGTATGTGGGCGGCACGGTGGCACAGTGGTTAGCACTGCTGCCTCACAGCGCCAGAGACCTGGGTTCAATTCCTGCCTCAGGCGACTGACTGTGTGGAGTTTGCACGTTCTCCCCGTGTCTGCGTGGGTTTCCTCCGGGTGCTCCGGTTTCCTCCCACAGTCCAAAGATGTGCAGGTCAGGTGAATTGGCCATGCTAAATTGCCCGTAGTGTTAGGTAAGGGGTAAATGTAGGGGTATGGGTGGGTGGGGCGGGGCGGTGTGGACTTGTTGTAAGTAATCTAATCTAATCTAAAAACTGTCACTCAATGAGGCAAGCTTGTCAGTGTGAGAGTGTGTCTGTGTGTCAGTGTGAGTGTGTGTCAGTGTGAGAGTGAGTCAGTGTGAGTGTGTGTCAGTGTGAGCGCGTGTCAGTGTGTGTGTGTCAATGTGTGAGTGAGTCAGTGTGAGTATCAGTGGGTGTCAGTGTGAGTGTGAATGTCAGTGTGTGTCAGTGTGTGTTTGTCACTGTGAGCGAGTGTCAGTGTGAGCGACTGTGTACGTCAGTGTGTCAATGTGCATTAGTCAGTCCATGTGTGTGTGAATGCGTTAATGATGGCCATGATTTGAAAGGGGCAGTTGTGTCAGGCTGGACTGTGAGGAGGGGTAAGCACTGGGGAATTGTGCACACTGGGACACCATGGGGAGACTGGGCTGGTGTGCCTGGAAAACCAGGGGGCAGACAGTGAGTCAGATTGTGGTGCAAATGCAAAAATAAAACCAAGTCACAAGGCTGTAAGATGTTAATCAATCTTCAGCAAGAGAACCTCAACTCAGTGGCTGCTGTGACATGATACAAGAAACCTGCCGAATCTTCAGAGGTGTGTAATGTCTAAAACCATGACTGTGACAGTCTGAGATCTCGATCTTGTCCATCACTAAAAACAGATTCAAACAATTAAAAAGTCAAGTCAGCTGAACCACAAATTGTTTCTCAGATTTGCAATGAATGTATTTTCTACAACAGTGTCTTTTCTACAATTGCATTGTATGAGAGTGGACTGTCTGAGCCTATTCAAGATGGGAACCATTGACTTGTTCCATTAATAAGAGACTGAGAGACTCAGGCTGATAACTGCCTGACCAGGAGGAATCTGTGAACAGAAAGCTGGACCACATACATGACCATTACACGACTGGCGATCGAAGAACTGAAATAATATCCAAATTATGACAATATCACGTGCAACCAGCGAGTACAGCAACAAACTAGTCATTAACAATTACAGTATCAGACACAATCCCAGTCATTATTACAACAGCTACCACCCAGTCCCAAACTATTACAGCTACCAATGCTCAACTATTACTGTATGACTGGAATCCAAAATTACAACAGTTACTCCATATCAAAAGCCTCATTGGCTGGAAACTGTGTTTGAGGCACCTGACTGTAGTGGAAAATGCTTAAAAATGTATATTTTCTTTTGTCTTCATCATTACTCAAGTATGACAGTCCCACACCAATCCTTGACCATTTCAGTACCACATTGGTAGTTAAGAATGACAGTACTATCAAATATCAAATAATAACAGCACTGCACCAAGACCTGATTACTATAGCACCACACAGTTATGATCCCAGCCGATGGTAATACTGAACAATTCAAATTCCGGACTGAAATCAGGCTTGTAGGCTGTAAGTTAAAGAGTGTGGTGCTGGAAAAGCACAGCTGACTAGGCAGCATCCAAGGAGCAGGTGAGTCAATGTTTCGAGCATAAACTCTTCATCAGGAATGGGAGAGTGGGACCCAATCAGAAATTGACATCAGCAGCCCTCACTTTCTCCTCATTGTAGGCCATTAAGTTTATTTTTGCTCCCTTTAGTTCGAAAGATATAGAGGGCAGATGAGACTTTGGATTAAAGATCTTGAGCTAAAGACTAATATAGATCCTTCAACAATGCAGTGCTCCCTCAACACTGAACCTCTGACAGTGCGGCACTCCCTCAGTACCCTCCCTCCGACAGTGTGGCACTCCCTCAGTACCGACCCTCCGACAGTGTGGCACTCACTCAGCACTGAACCTCCAACAGTACGGCGCTCCCTCAGCACTGACCCTCCGACAGTGTGGCACTCCCTCAGTACCGACCCTCCGACAGTGTGGCACTCCCTCAGTACCGACCCTCCGACAGTGTGGCACTCACTCAGCACTGAACCTCCAACAGTACGGCGCTCCCTCAGCACTGACCCTCCGACAGTGTGGCACTCCCTCAGTACCGACCCTCCGACAGTGTGGCACTCACTCAGCACTGAACCTCTGACAGTGCAGCGCTCCCTCAGCACTGACCCTCCGACAGTGTGGCACTCCTTCAGTACCGACCCTCCGACAGTGTGGCACTCCCTCAGTACCGACCCTCCGACAGTGTGGCACTCTCTCAGTACCGACCCTCCAACAGTGCGGCATTCCCTCAGCACTGACCCTCTGACAGTGTGGCACTCCCTCAGTACTGACCCCCCCAACAGTGTAGGACTCCCTCAGCACTGACCCTCCGACAGTGTGGCACTCTCTCAGCACTGACCCTCTGACAGTGCAGCGCTCCCTCAGCACTGACCCTCTGACAGTGTGGCACTCCCTCAGTACTGACCCTCTGACAGTGTGGCACTCCCTCAGCACTGACCCTCTGACAGGGCAGTGTTCCCTCAACACTGACCCTCTGACAGTGCAGCAGTCCCTCAGTACTGACCCTCTGACAGTGCGGCACTTCCTCAGTACTGACCCTCTGACAGTGCAGTGTTCCCTCAACACTGACCCTCTGACAGTGCGGCACTTCCTCAGTACTGACCCTCTGACAGTGCGGCACTCCCTCAGCACTGACCCTCTGACAGTGAAGCACTCCCTCAGTACTGACCCTCCAACAGTGCAGCACTCCCTCAGTACCAATCCTCCAACAGTGTGGCACTCCCTCAGCGCAGCGTTGGTCTGTGTTCTGTATTTCGATCTGATTGGTGCTGATGGACAGTTTCCCGTTGGTTTGTGGGTAACTCCAGGTTGAGTCCGGCCCTCCCATACCCTGCCTCTGGGAATCCGAACCGAATTCCTACCAACGATCACAAAGGCGCTGTTCCTTTCCTGTGTTTTTGGAGTTCACTTCAAAGGCAGGTGTTACCATGGCAACAGCTGTGACCATCAGGGCCTGGCTGTGGGTTGGGGGATGGTTTGACAATGAGCTAACTTTACTGAAACCATCTCCTCATTTTTTATGGGAAAGCTTTTGATTTTAACACAAAAAGCACCTGAGGGAAATCAAATGTTTTTCACACAACAAATAACAATCATTTACAGTGTTTGAGATCAGATTTAATTATTTCTGGATGGCTGTGGCTCTTTGACAAAGTATTCTTTACTTTCCTTAATACAGCCAAATTCCTGTGTGATCTGATAGACCCGAAGCTCAGTGGTTATAGCTTGGGCTGGATCTGCATTGTTTGTGGTGAAGCCTTCAATGTGATTCCTGGCTGAGCCAGAATAATTAAACATTTACAGGCTAGAATGAGGCCATTTAGCTCATCATGTTCATACTGGCCTCATACAGAAACCCTGTTACACCCACACACTGTAATAATTCCACACCCCACACAGCCTTCCTCTTTAGAAATTAACCAATTCTCTCCGAAAGCCACAAATGTACCTGCCCCCCTCAATGGGCTGAATAGCCTGCTTCGACAGCGTAGGCATTTTATGAGGAACCAATGCGAATCCTCGATTTTGGAGCTCCCCAACATTGTGGAGCTCTTACTGCCTGGCAATGCCCACCGCTCTCTGTGGTATTCCAGGCAACTGCGGAGGATGGTGCTGGGAAAGAACTTGACATCCCCTTGAGAATCAGCTGCCCAAAGTTGAACCTCATTAATTAGCGGATTTTATTGATCTCAATATTCTGGTGTTCCTGGGCAAGCCAGTGGCTGAGAAGACTCAAGCAAGCAGAAGGGAGTAGTTTAGTTTGGGATTGTGTTCGGCATGGACGTGTTGGGCCGAAGGGTCTGTTTCCGTGTCGTATGACTCCATGACTCTCATTACTGACAAACATCCTGAGTCACTGGTGGAGTTTTTACTCTGGGCCTGACAATTCCAGTCTCCTCTGGCTGCCTCACCATCTTCCAACCTCCAGCATCTCCATAACTAATGGTGAACCCATTAGAATCTTGGCCAGAATCATATTGAGCAGAGATCTTGGAGGGCTGGACAGTGTAATATATTGTAATAGCCCAATATTTTCACAGAATCACAGAACTGTTCTCGTGCAGAACGAGACCATTTAGCCCATCATGCCTTCACCCGGAATACTATCCTCTGTACTTGGCTCATTGATCAGGATATGTTCGACTTAGTGTGATAGACAGCAGAGGAGATCACAGCGAAATCCAAAACTCATCTTTCTCTGAACCCATCCCAAAGCCCCATGTTTGGTGATTGGCGTTGGCTCCTGCTTTAGTAACACAAAGTCCTCGTTGTTGTCTGCAAATCCCTGCTTGTGATCTCATCCTTCCCTGTCTCTAATCTCTCTGATGCCCAACCACAGGCTGCCATTACTGACCAATAATATTCACATAACCAATCAGCGAGGGCAGTATGGAGGATGTTACACTTCCAGACACGAACATGAGTTGTAAACATTCCCCCCCAAACCTCTCTCTTTCTCCCTTTCCTCCTTTAAGATATTCTTTAGAACTGCTCTCTTTACAAACCCACTGGTCACTTGTCTTAAATCCCCTTACGTACCTCAATCACAATTTTTGTTTGATAATTTCTCCTACTAAGTGCCATTTTGGGATATTTTCTCACATTAAAGGTGCTACATAACTCAAGCTGCTAACAGAAGGTAGGCTGGGCTCGGGCTCCCCCTATAGGTGTGCATCTGGAGTCTCCAAACAGCATCACAGATTAACGTCCAGAAGGGAAAGTCCGAAAGTCTTTGTTACAGAAATGATGGAGTGCTCTCCAGTGGCTGAGTCATTGATTTCTGTCCAACGAGTCTAATCAGCAGTTATTCTAATTGCCCACCTCTTCCTTAAACGAGATACTTAATAGTAATTTGCCACAATTGAAGCCCGTAATTTAATTATGCACCAAGCAGCAATTAAATGATACAGTCACAACATGACCAAATGAGTCCACCAGTCTAGAATGAGCTGCTTCCTCCCAGCCATCCTCTCTCTCCCTCTCCCTTCCTTTTCTCTCTCTCCGTCTCCCTTCCTTTACTCTCTCTCTTCCCCCACCTTCCTTTTCTCTCTCACTCCCGCCCTCCATCTCTCTCTCTTTCTCCACCACCTTCCATCTCTCTCTCCCCACTCTCCATCTCTCTCTCACCCCCACCCTCCATCTCTCTCTCTCATCTCCACCCTCCATCTCTCTCTCTCTCTCCCCACCCTCCATCTCTCTCTCACCCCCACCCTCCATCTCTCTCTCTCTCTCCCCACCCTCCATCTCTCTCTCTCTCCCCCACCCTCCATCTCTCTCTCTCCCCCACCCTCCATCTATCTCTCTCTCTCCTGCCCTCCATCCCTCTCTCTCTCCCCGCCCTCCATCTCTCTCTCTCTCTCACCCCACCCTCCATCTCTCTCTCTCTCTCACCCCCACCCTCCATCTCTCTCTCTCACCCCCCACCCTCTATCTCTCTCTCTCTCCCCCACCTTCCATCCCTCTCTCTCTCTCCCCCACCCTCCATCTCTCTCTTTCTCTCCCCACCCTCCATCTCTCTCTCTCTCCCTCTCTCTCTCTCTCCCCACCTCCCATCTCTCTCTCTCCCCACCCTCCATCTCTCTCTCTCCCCCCGCCCTCCATCTCTCTCTTTCCCCTACCTTCCATCTCTCTCTCCCCCACCCTCCCTCTCTCTCCCCCCCACCCTCCATCTCTCTCTCTCTCCCCCACCCTCCATCTCTCTCTCTCTCTCCCTCACACTCCATCTCCCTCTCTCTCCCCACCCCCATCTCTCTCTCTCCACCCTCCATCTCTCTCTCTCCCCCGCCCTCCATCTCTCTCTCTCCCCCGCCCTCCATCTCTCTCTCCCCCACCCTCCCTCTCTCTCTCTCC